>NC_056743.1:809616598-809671598 GCF_019279795.1 Protopterus annectens
TAAGGATTTGGTTGGACAAGCAGCTTTCTGTGCTAAGGCTTCAAGGTTCAAAAATGACCCCCTTTCTTTTTTAACTTGTTTTTTTTTCTTTTTCTTTTCAAAGACTTAAGGTAATATGTAAGAGTATCCTCCCTGTTATCTAATGACAGTGTGGAGGAGCAAAGCTCTGCTAAAGAGCTGTTTGTGAGTGCCAAGGGTACAGGGCTTGAATCTCTTTTGCCTGCCTTTAGGTCATGATGTAAAGAGTACTTCTTGTGTCTATTGTTCTACTTACTCCACACATTTGTGCTGCAAAACTAGTTCTATTAGATTTTTAAGTGCATTTAGGTCATGTTATAAAGAATATCCCTGGTGTCTAATGATCTGCATGGCCTATATCTTTTGTGCTGCAAAAAGTGCCTTTAAAGCACACTATAAAACTACCTGTAGTATCTAGTGTCTCCCCACAATATTGCAGAATTTACTCATTTGTCTAGGGGAGTGTGGAGCTAGAACACCCCACCACAGCCACACTAGGGTTGCCACCTTTTAAGTGGGCCAAAATGGGACATGGGGGTATGGTGAATATGACACTGGCCACACACTCTACCATGACATCACCACAGGAGTGGTGAAGGAGATGTAGTTATGGGTACAACAGTGTGAAGTTATTACAGCACTGAAATCTCACAAACCATTTAAATTATGCAGCTTTAACAGTAAAAGTGAAGCATTACTGCAAAAACCCACACATTACTCAGATGTAACAGTAAGTAAACTTTACAGAAACAGCACTACTCATATTAAACAGACAGTTATATTTATTTAAAACAGAAATATTATATGTAGCAATTGAGTTTTTTTTTTACTTTTTTAAACAAATATAATTGTCTGTTTAATATGAATAGTGCTTTTAGGTCTTAACGTGCTTGCAGCCCTAGAATATAGGTTGTCAAGCCAATTAGTCCAAGGGAGCAGCCAACCAAAAAGAAAAATATGTGTTCCCCATATCTTGAGAAAGGGGGAGTGCCCACAAAGTAATAACACAAAATAAAAGGTAAAACTTCACAATAATGAGTCCAAATAACTCACAAGACTGAGACAGTAATACTGTTGCAGTTTGCATACTAACATTGTTATATGAGACTGATATTCTCTTATGAAGTGCAGGTTTTAAAGTGCTTGCAGACCTAGAATCATCAAGCCAATCAGACCCAGAAACCAGCCAACCAAAAAGAAGAAAAGTACTTGTTTTCCCCATCTTGAGAAAGACTGGGGAGTGCAGTGCACACAAATTAATAAAAAAGGAAACACCACAAATCAGTCAGATAGTAATGTTTTGTCTAGTTTGTGTGTTATTTAGGTAATATTCTATGATGTTTCAGTCAGTATAGGCAATGCTGCTTCATAGTATATATTTTTGTTGTATAGTATTGGTTTTATCAGTGCTTTATTTATCTAACATGTATGACAATGAATTATCCTACATTTCACCCTAAAGTTGCTTTTCCCCATCTCTTCTTTTTTTAACTAATAATACATATATAGAGAAATGGCTAATAATTTCCAGTGTAATGTGTTACGTTTTGCTTGCAGTTTTCTGTGTTACAGTACTGAATTTCTCACATTTACACAATAGCATTTTTCCTTCGTTTTGACACTGGCCTAAGCTCTGAGTTGGAGAAAGTCTAAGGTGGAAAGAGGAGCTGGTAGGCCTGATGATGGATGGGTGCACTGAAATGAACAGAAGTGTGAAGCAAAGTGGGGGGGTTACCTTGGAATAACTGGCCTTGCCATCCTTAACAAATGGGTACAGCTTGAAGGTGGGTGTTGGTAAGGTGACGATTATTACAAGTCTAAATTTTATGAATCTTATGAGTGAAAAAAGTGAGATGTTCAATCAAGGTCTAGGGGTGAGTGGAATGTGAAAGTGAGCTCTTCTGAGTTGTAGTCTAGAGTGGTATGAAACACAGTGGGCATCACCTGGATCCTAGACAGTTTTGAGAAAGAAATTGGCTGAGTTTGCTTGCAACAAAACTTAAAGTTGAGAAATGCTTCAGACAAGAAAGAGATCTCTGAGGTCCATAGAAGAATGGAATTGTGAGGGGAATCTCAGTATGGCATGGTCCATGGTGGAATGAAATTGGTGGGGAGCTGTATGGGGGTTAAGAAGTGGAGTTAGAGTTATGGAGGTGCCTTGGACTGAGGAAGTTTAGGAGGTGGGAGTTTTAAGTGAGGTGGAACAGGGACCATCAGTTGGCTTGGGACACTAAACATTCTGGTTGTCCTTTATAGTAGGTTGGTACAAAGGCTGGTTCAGGTTCTTTCTGAAGTAAAGTGGGAGTGATGGTATTTGTTTCACAGGATTCAGGCTGTTAGGTGGTAAGACATTTATCTTCAGCAAATTTGCTTGGGGAGACAAGTGAAATTTTACAGTAGAGATCTATGGCTGTTGTGTATTCATTTTTTTCTGTCTTGTTTGTTTTCTTATGGTGTGTTTATTAATTTAGCACAGTACATAAAGTTTTGAGCAATTTGGATTTGATATGAAGGAGTTTTCTTTTTCCTGGTCTTTGATTTAGAACATAGTATTCTTGAAGCATAATACATTTATTCTGAACTTGAATGTGGTCCAGGTGGGGCATATCCCTTTATCAAAAGAGAACAATAGAGAATATTTTACTGTGAAAACAGATTTGAAATTGCATAAAGAATTTTTTGTGCATTTGCCTACATGGGCAAATATGCAATGTTATTAGAATAAATGATGAGGCACAGAATCACAGATAAACTTTCATTAGTGGCTGTAACCACTCTACAGCTGCGATCTTTGTTGGGCTGTTCCTGCTCCAATCTCCACAACTTCATGAATTGCAGCCAATTGTTGCATGATTTAAAACTCCTGGACCTAACAGGGAACATAGGTTTATAGGTGCGTACTAGGGTCTATATTACATAGACAAAACTACAAAATGTCGAACGCTCACATGAGTGTAAATTCAGGAATTCAAAATCGCTATTGTGGGGGCTGCGCCCCCCACACACCCCTGCTTAATATATATTCCATCTCCAAGATCACACTACAGTGAGGAAAGAGCAACTATCCTAATCTTCACTGTACTGCGATCCAAAAAAATAAACATCGAGTTACTGCATTTACGCTCATGTGAGCATTCAGCATTTTGATTTTTCGTCGATCTAAAGTAGACCCACGTACTAGGCTAATGGCCCTGGAGCCTTTACAAGCTCAGCCCATAGAAGTACCCTGGCATCGTGCCGCCAGGTTCAGGTTGGTGACATAACTGAATTACTATGGAAAAGCCAGAAGTAATTGCGGCTTTTCCCCAGTGATTCAGTATGATCGAAAAGTGGGACTTTTCACGTCTCACTGATTTGCAGTGGGCAGTGGGATAAGGTGACTCAACCCATGAGTGTCCTGCTGATAACGGGATAGGTGGCAACCTTACATCATATGCACACCCACACACACATGCACATATGCATTTACTCATTCACAATTCACATATTCATGTACACACACACACACACACACACACACACACACACACACACACACACACACACACACACACACACACACACCTAAGGCCACTTATTCCTCTGCATGCAATCACACATGCAGCAACACACATATACATACACCCCCACCACTACCTTACTGTTAAACTCCTCAGCACTTACATCTAATGCAATCTCACCCATTCAAAGTAATGAGTTAATATAAACTTTTGGTTGTGATCATTAACACTGCTGGCAAAGGCAACTTACTCAACCAAGTGATTCTCTGAATAGTATGACTGAGTAAATATGTCATCACAGGTATTTCTGGGGATGGAGGCAGATAGCTAATTATTATAGGCCACTCCCCCAGAATGCCTCATTAGCATTTGTGGTAGGTCACAGAGTCAGCCCACCTTGGTGCTGGTGTCTGTGAACTGGAAGTGGTTATTGCAAGGGACAAAATGGGATTACAACTTGTGATAATCTTTCTGAATTCTTCTCCAGCTGTCTCACATATACTGCAAAATCATAACCCTTTAAGTAAGGCAATATCAGATTTTTGCATACACCAGCATATCATAATCAGACCTGATTGTCCATCAAAGTTATCAGTGTCTCCCCATCCCCTCATCTTTAAGGATATCTTCCTTTCAGACTATTTCTTTATTATTTTCATCAAAGTGAAATATCAAGAAATTTTTGTAATTTTTACATAGGAAATAATTTAAAAACTTACACGTCACCCTCCCCACCCCAGCTGCCCTTACTACATAATTTCACAATTCAGCTAAGCATGTTTTTCAAACATTAAAGCTTCATCAAATACAGGCCACCATTTATCCAATGAGAAAATTACTCTGGCCAAGAAAGGCTTATTCCACAACTCTAACATTAGTCTTTTCATTGTAATGGAAGAAATTAGAAAAACTGTATGCTGAATAGATACTAAAGAAAATGTGTTCATTTTTTTTATTTAAATTATTGACTGAGCACATGGACTTGTTCAAGGACCCTTTTCAGTCATGACCCTGGCCAAAGGCAAAGTATACAAACTTTAATGCAAATTTAACAGTTATAAGAGTTGTGTAACAATGAAACATATTGTCCTATATTTGACTGAAGAATTAAAATTGTGTTTAACCATCTGGCCTTCATATAGTCACATAACTACTACATGTACAACTACATACCAGTTTGATCACATCAGTGGCAGCAATTTTTATATTGTTGTATGGACTAAACCATAACAGTTGGAATCCAATGGTGTCTGTTTTTTTTTGAATAATTCTTTTACAAGTAGGTTTTATATAAATATGGTAATTTTTCCAAAATGTATTCAACTGATTCATGATTAACTGAAATTAATTGTAGTTTGTGGTTCCACTTATCTAAAATTCTAGTCAAGTGAGTGATTGGAAAAGTTGTAATCTAAATAGCCATTGTAGAGTTCTCAAAAATCATCTGGTGTTTATTAGCCAAACATACAGAAAAACAGTGACCATCTTTGTATTCTGGCATGTATTAATCAAGAAGCCTAACCAACGTAAATGCTGAGTTTTGCCATGTTCACTGTAACACCATATGAAATATTAAGGACTTTTTGAATATAGTGCGCTCTGTTGATGTTCCCTTATGAAGCTAAGATGCTCACTGAAGTGAAATGAAAGGCAGGCAGACAGGCCCAGACACACACCCTGTAATTGCACTTTTTGCAAACATAGCAGGTTTTTCAGTGTTTCATTCTGATTTCTACTTGTAAATGATATGCTGTACAATATAACTCCTAGTATTTGGTTATGATAATAGACCACATAGGATCTTTTATTAACTTTTCTTTCATAATAATTTTTGCAGTCTTGAATAAATTGTTTCATTTCTCAGTCACATATTTTATACTCTTCTTGGTTTGAAAATTAGAATAATGCGTCCAAAAGACTGTGGGACCTTCTGCCTTCTAAATAAATTTCCTCCAAATTCTTCTTACTTTTGCATACCATTTATAATGTGGAGTATCATTTTCAAACCAAAGTTTAATATTGTCTAATATGTTGTTTAATTATGGTCTTATATGCCAGCCTAAATATTTAAAAACAGTGACAATTTTGTCATTAGTGTGGTTTATAAAATACTTAGAGGAAGTTAAGATCATAGGTTTATTTAGGTTTATTTTATAGCCTGTTATTGGTCCAAGATCTTGGATACTGTAAATAAATATTTTTTAAAAATTAAAGTTTTAGCAATGGTCACTAACATATCATCTGCATCAAAATGAAGCTTTATTTATTTTCATCCATTAATAATTATTGCAAACCTTGATGAAATAAATTTAATATTGGATTCAAACTTAAAATAAAAAGGCCAGATTCCAAAACAGTTGCTCACAGTGTAAGTGACTTACTTCAATGTAAGGCCTATCTCTAAATAGACTTACACAAGGGGCCAGATTCCAAAACACCTGCCCTCTCAGCCTGCTCTCATTGTAAGTGGTCATGTATACTGAGAGCAAGACTTTTGGTATTGGGGCCTAGGAGTTGGGGAAGTGGGCAGCCATGACCCCCACCCCATTTCTGAATAATATTTCTTTAATGAATTCTATTTATAAACATAAAAATAGGAGGGGTTTTGAAACAGTATATTTATAAGTATATGAATGGTTACTGGGATTTTTAATTGCTTTAATAGCAAAAATAGATACGGTCTATCTGCCATGGTGAATGTTTTAAAAGCATCCACTGAATATAAAGCTGGGGCTTTATTCTGAGCATATTTATTTAAGTCATAATAAGACATTTTTGCTTGTAAAAGTTGGTCTTCTTATGACATTTTTCTAGAGTGAATAAAGCCAAACTAATTATTTGTGAAAGTAAAGTTAAAATATGTTTTATTAGCGTTGCGCAAATGTTATTATTAACATTTAATACAATTATAGGGTGATACTTTTCAATCAAAGTTTTGTCTTTTCCTGTCTTCGGAATCATAATAATTTTAGCAAGTGAAAAGTATGGATCCCAAACATCATCTGGTAACTTAAGTTAGTTGATTAACTTATACAGGCAAGTAACTGCTAAATATGAAGAATTCTTGTAGAACTTGGCAAGGATTGTATCAGGGATTGATAATTTATTATTAGGCAACTATTATCAGTTGGACAGAAGATGTGTCAAATTTCACTGGAGGGAAGATAACTGCAATGTGCAAATACTGTTGAAGAAAAATTTAAGCTTCATTTGCAAGGCCTGATTCAGTGTAATTTTGTAAACCTAAACACAAATATCTTGAAAACTCGTATAATCTCAGAGGAGTTGCATATAAAAGTTTTACCCTTCCTAATCTGAGTAATGACGTTATTGGTATGTTGCATATTAAACAGAGCTGAGAAGAATTTCTGTACCTGTTCTGTACTGTAATACATTTTTTCCACAAAAATCTCTACCCCAGTGTAGATATTGTTTTGAAAGTACTTCACTTTTACTGTGTTTATCATAACAAAATTGAAATATATATTAGTCCTATTTAACCTTGGTACATTTCTCCAGAACTGTGAGGTGCTCCATTCATTCATCTTTTCATTGTGATTGTCATGCTATGAATTAACTCTATGCCTATACCTATACCTGGTATAAATGATTTAAAAGCCACCCATGACAAAGCTGGTGTAGTGCTTTGATATACATTTATTTCCAGAATTCTTTTGTTTTACTAAAAATGATATCCTTCTAATGATCTAGAATATGTAAATTCATTTTCACAACTGTTGTTCTGGATTCTTTAACCACTAAGACTTGAATTAAGAGCAGATCATGGTCAGAAATTATTCCAGAGCAAACTTTAATATACTGGACTATACTTGTAAAAGAAGCACCGTAGTATGGTTCTTATGTATAAATCCATATAGGTATACACATGCAGTGAGGGGAATGTATACAGCCAATAGTCAATAAATCCATATGCTTCATAAAAAAATGCACATTTTTTAGTATTAACTATATGAGCTAAAGTAGAAAACCAACTCAACATGACAGCACTCTTAACATTCACAGACAGTATTCTACTTAACACTAACAAAGGCAACTCGACAGACCCCACTCTTCCTTGACTTCATTAAAACATTTGACAATGGTGGCCACAAACTCCTACTGAATTCTCTAGCCCTGCACAGTTTGGCATCTCAGCTGTTAATTGTTTTTTAAATTGCCTTTGTCAGAGAAATTTCAAGGTTAAATTTAATGAAATCATGTCTTCCCTTTATTTAATTTCTTCATTTCTCTCAAGGCTGAGTTCTGGGTGCAATCCTTTTCAGCAATTTTATTAACCACTTGTTTCTTGAGCTCAAAGAGTCTAGTCTGCTTCCTTAAGCTGATGATTTACTATTCCTCGAATCATCCTCTGACTGTAAAATTAACCAGAACAATCTCCCTGCCATTCATAACAAACTCTTTGCTAGGCTGTAATCAAACAAACTATCCATGAATGCCAGAAAAATGAAGTTATTTCCTTTAGTTCACTACAGAGGCTTAAAACACTACCAACTTGTTGTGCCTACAATAACCACGTAATTGAGCAAATACCCCTTTCAGACATCTAGCCAGTCAACCCCGTTATTACTACATCACCATCATAATTAACCAAACATGCAAAAATCGATACAACCCTCTGTGCTGTAGAAGTATATCCTACTTTGTTACTGATGAAGCCAAATCAGCTATTGTCAATGATACTCAACTAGAATATGTGCATCTAAGGAAAAAAACACTCAGAAGTGAATATTTCTGCACAGAAAATACTCCTTTTGCTTGGAATAGCATCACTAAGGAGGATGTCTGATCTACAACCTTTAAAATAAGCAGAACCTAAATTGTTCACAGTTTATAGGCCTGCCAATGAGAACCAATCATTCTTTTAATGGTTAATGTGGTCTTGTCTCTCTCTTTGAACCAGCCTTGATAACTGACAGTTGTTGTTGTGTCTTTTGGCTTTTCCCGGTTAGGGGTCGCCACAGCGGAACTCCGGTCCGCTAATGATTGGCAGTTGATTTTTACCTGCTGAGTTGCCGGCCCTAACACACAGTCTTGATAACTGACTGTCTTTTTCACAAAACTGGAAAACATACATAAAAGATGACTGCACTGTCTGAATGTGCATAGGTGACATAGATGTTAGACAGATACAATGATATCTGAAAACTGAACAGGTCTTTTATTCTCAGTACAGAATAAAGCCTGTCTTAGATCATGCAAATGTTGGCAATGTGCCTTACAATGTTATTGTTTGTATTATTTTTTTTTTATGAAAAACATGACACAACAAAATTAGGCAATGCCAGGGCACAGTCTACTAAAGCTTCAATCACTTCTGCTGCTTTTTAATGTGTCAGTGAAGGACATATGTGAATATCCCTTCTAGCCTAATGTTCATTCATTTACCAAACACTACAAATCTAGATTCTCAGGCAGGCTGTAGTATGTCATTATTACTGGTAATAATATCCTAGCTGTTTATCATCCTGGACTGTTTTAACAACAACTCGGGATTTTGCCTAAATATAAGGACCATTGCTCATGTGGTTGGGGTGTCACTTCAGCAGTGACAGTCGTCTATGTGGCTGGATGGTTAAGGACCATTACTATACAAATTCTCTCCAAGAAGATGGTTTGATGGTTTGAAGCAATACCCGTGACGATAAATCTTCAAGGAAGAGAATCTTGTAACTATTTGAATAACCACCCTTTTGAGTTATATGCTTTGCTGAAAGTCTTCTGGTTTTAATTTGTATATAGTCATAGTATACTTAAAGTAACACATTTATTACTGATTATACTTAATTTTGACTACATAGCAACTTTTTTGCTAAAAGAACTGAACTTTTTGGTAAGGCTGCATTGCTATAGGGTGTGCATCCATCAGCACCAATGCAACAGTCACATGAGGAATTCCTATTAGAGTGAGAATAGTAATTGTGAAACATGCAATTTTCTACTATAAACTGCAAATTCCACATATGCACGCTGAATGAAGAAACTTGATGTAACACCATTAAAGCATTTATGTAGGGGTGGGTTGCCCCTCTGCCCCTTTTGACATGGAGGGCTGCAGCCTTCACATGCCTACTATGTATGTATACAAACTCCAGTGCTCTGAGAAACCGCAGCCTTGAATGTAGTATACATTCTCCAGTTTACTAACAGTATATAAAACTGGTCAGAAAAGACTGACACTTGTGAGTACAAAGTAAGTTATAAATAACAGGACAACAACAATCTCTTTCTTGAAGATCCATTATCAGGAGGAATATGTTATGTGATTATTATTTAAAAGATAGGAAACAAAATAGTGCATAGTATTCACCAAAAAGCATAAAATCAGAAAACAGGGGAAAACAGAAGTATTTAATATATATTGTTTGACTGTCTTGTGTATCCAGGCATAGTGGTTAGATCATTTGCTCATTCATATAGGAGTAAAAGCAATGATTTCTCAAGACCACCATGTGCTGTTTAGCAGATTTTCTCCTTTATAATGTTGTGCATCCAAGCAGTTTTTATAAATAAGTTTGGAAGGTGAGTGTGTGAGGTGTGCAGGGGGCAAAAACTGTTTTCAGTCCATTGTCTCGCAATGATTAGTACTGAAGTGCTTCATTCAGTTGTGATTGCTCAAGCATTTTTCAAGTAGTCACACTTTGATCTTATATAGTGAAAGTATACAGACTTGAAGAACATAAGCAGGGAAAGAATAAGAAATGTTTAAATTCCTTAAGCGAATCCATGGGATATTCATAATAACTAGGGCAAACAAGCTGAAGATTTAAAGTGGTCAACTCAACAATGTTTAAAGTTGCATTCTTTTTCTTTTGTTTTCACATGTTTTTAAAACTATATAAACCAGACAAATTAATAAGCGTATGAATATTTCAAAAAATATAGTAATAAATGACAATGATGTAATGTTGTCAAGACAAGTTAAGTTCAGATGTGTCTAATATACAAAATGAATTCTTTACATTCAGGAGCTCATCAACTTTTGGAGAATTTTGACTTTTCAACTTTGTCATAGATTTTTTTTTACTTAAAATCAAAAGAATATTGAGGAATGGTCAGTCTTTCAAGGTCTAATGTTTTCATTCATATACTTAAAATAAAATGGCAAAGTGTGGTTACATCTTGTCTGGCCAAATCTTATTCCTGATGACTTTGTCTGAAAGTGTCGTCATGTACAATTAAAAAAATATATGGATCCAATTATCAAGTGGCTCTTCTGTTTACCTCCAGCATATTGTAAAACTGTTTGGATATAATCTCTATAGGTGTGCTGGGCGTAAAAATATTTGTACAAACATTACCAGCCAAGCAACATAAATCATCCTCCACTAATGACATTTCTAAATTCACCTGCCACTATATCCAAAACATGATTTGGAATCTATACCTTAAGAGTTATTTCCCAGTTTTGCCTGTGCAAAAACTGATATGTGGAACTGACTGGTTTCTGCTGTTCTGGAGACTATCCACTAGCTCATGTTAGCCATTGCATCAGATAAGGTTTGTCTTTCTCATTGACCTTTGAAAGTTTTAATGTTTTATAAGAAGAAAACAACTTGTTATATTTATTACAATATTTTATGTTCATTTATAAAGTTCATTGAATTGATTTGAACATATTAGTTGTTGTTGAAGAATAAGTTTTCCCAGTATTTCACTGAAGATATGCTATTCAACCAATTAAATATAAAATTATCCACTCTTCACCAGGCTTTGCCCAGCTAAAGGATGTTAGCCATCCCTTCAGTTTGTATAACTGAATCACCTAAGATATGCTATTGATTAATTCTCTTGTTAATACTGAAAGGTGTATGGGCTACCCTTCACCATAGATGTACATAGTGTTTCGAAAATTCTCATAATATGATCACTTATCTCATGTCACAATACAGCTTTCCATGTGATACTATAACTCGTGATCAAAATATTGTGGAAGAATATTAAACACATTACTATATTATACACTTCAACATCTGGAACTCTGCACCCTCTAGAGTTCCCAAGAAATTATAATTTAGCCCAAGAAATTCTATGTGACATTTTTTTCATCCATAAATATTAGCACATTGTCTAGCCTTATTTTACAAATTCTAGGTGAGAGAGGTCTAGAGGAATTGGGAGTTGTACAAGCATGGTAAACATATCATCTGAAGAACCTCTACTTTTTGTGCGAAATCTAAACTTAATGTTAATGGAAGCTCCATATAAATGATTTGAAAGATGAATACTCAGATACTGCATGCACATTCACTACTACTACCACTAATTAATCCTAAATTGTGAGACACAAGTATAACTTAAGTCCTTTACTTATTAATTTTGTAATCAGAAATTTGACCAAATCTAACAAATTCTTCAAAAATTTTTGGTAAAGTCTTCTCTAGGATTCGGTATAAACTGCAGTCCACATATAAATATATTTTGCTATCTATATCCCCTAATTTATATCTTGCTCAATTGGCCACCAGCAGTTTTATTGCTAGTAGTTCAAAATACAGGGGAAAATAATATTGGATAAACACAGTGTCCTTGTCAAGTGTCTCAGCATATTTCAAACTTATTTGAGAAATATTTCAAATGTATTTGATAAGTTAGTAGCGTTCTTTATCCTAATATGCCCCATAGTGTATGTTTTTTTTTACAAGTTTTATAAACTGCTGTGGAAGGCCAAATTTATCTTGGCCCCTAAACATATATGTCCACTGAAGTTTTTCTCTACATCTGACCTTTCATTTCTGTCATTTCTCAGTATACACAAAAATAGTGACTTTATAATATTATAAAGGTCTGTCTTTGCCTAATAAAACTTGACTGATCAACCTTTACAATAGGTGAGAAGAAAGGTTGTAATGCAATTAGATATGACATTTATAAGTAGCTTGTAATCATCATTTAATACTGATCTAGATTTGTATGATCACGGTAAGAAAAGGTATTTGTAATGTTTCAGAAAAAATATATTTTGGCTGGTTTCCGATTTGCTGGAGCATCTTCACATTTTAAAACTTCACCAACTAAAGAATTAAAAAGTGAAGAAAATATATTTAAACAATAAATCTCTCAACTAGTATCTTGTCACTCCCTGGTGGATTATTTATGTAGTCTGATGAATGATCTTATTTATCTCCTTGTCCGTAATAGGGACCATAATTGCACACTTCTGGTCTTTAAAATATGAAGTATCTGCTAGATATCTAAATATTTGTTTATCTGTCATTTGTGGTCAGGATGCAACAAATCTAAACTATACAGATACTTGCAAACGTTCACAAAATCTGACTGAGGGACATTCAGTAGTTTTTTTTTCCATTTGATAGTGAGTAGTTTTGTAATCATCTTTTTCAAGAATGGAGTCTGGGTTTCATTGTTAAATGCCTCTGCACCATGGGAAAATAATTAGAATATCTGAGATATAGCTTTTGCTGAGCATGATCTGATTTCTTGACTACTGCTGAATTAATATTATCATTCATATTTCCCCATTGCCGTTTTCAGCCATCTGGTCTTGGAAGTAATAGGTTTTCAAATTCTGTTTTCCTATACTGTATGCATGAATTCAATATAGTATGCAAGGCAGCTTTGTAGGAATCCCAAGACTCTCCTGGGTCATTATCTACCAAAAGCAATTGATATCTAAAGTTTAAATCTGATTCATTGACCAAATATGGAATAATTCCTCCCTATACATTCTTAGTTTGTGCCCTAATTTTATTTGTAGGTACATATTCCAGTCTAAATGTTAACAACTGAGTGGCATGATCTGAAAGAGTTATGTGTTCCCCTCAAAAAGTCTCGTCGTCAATAAGCATGTTTTAAAACAACAAAATCTCTACATTTAGAGAATCATTTGCATTTGGTTAACTTAATTGTAGAAGTTAGAGGGACTTGGGGGAAACCGTATTGATAAGTTAGAGGCCCTAAAGAAAGCAGTAGCTCAAAATAAAAAAATATATATATGTGGATTAGATCAAAGACTACAATAAAAAAGCAAATAACTGAACAAGCAAAGTTTTATGAGACAAGAAATGGAGGCAGGAGGTAGAAATACAGCAGTTTATTGGAGTAAAAGAACAACTTTTAGGTCATTTGGACAGAAAATGGAAATATATGATAGAATGTATATCTGATACTTTCCTTCAGGGTTCATTCATCATGTTATCAAAAATTGCTATCTGTAAAACTGAGGCATCCAAAAGTAGCATATATGATTTTAAAGTTATGCTCTTCAGAAACAAGTTTAATAATAAAGAATCTTAGAGACACTATAAAACAGTTTAGAAAATTATTCTGGGTGATGTATGCTTGGAGGCGAAAGCCTCAGAAATAGATAAATTAAAAGACGATTACTTAGAGGAATTAACCCAACCCAGATTAGAGGAAGACCAAGCAAGGTCTTTGATGGCCTAGATTACTTATCAGGAATTGAAGGAAGTTTTAGGGAAGCATGCTGTGGTAAAAATGCTGGGGATAGAAGGCTTGTCTCAACATATGTATAAACTGGAGATGAATTAGTTTGCACCCCGGTGAAGATTTACAACATGGTTCTCTCCCAGCAAAAGATCCCCACATCTGGGAAAGAGCCAATGTTTAAAATATAAATAAAAAATATTTATGGTGGTATTGGCAGTAAGATTGTCTTGGTATATATCATTACTGGATAATATGGATCAAGTTTTGTTTTGGGGTGTCAGATTTTCAGCAATCTGTTGAGAGCTACACTTTCAGTGAGAGAAAGAAAAGTGACATAGAAGGAACTCACTCTGTTAATTCTAGGTGCCAAAAGCTTTTGTTAGACTGGAATGGGAGTCTGTATGAAGTGTTTTATTAAAGTTTGGACTTAAGGAAAAGTGGGCTAGTCTTTTGTTAAAAACTTATAGGGGCCTGTCTAAACTTTTCAGATTTGTAGATAGACCAGGCAGGGTAGCCCATTGTCTCCCTTATTGTTTGCATTTTACCTGGAGCCATTAATGGAACAAATCAAAAACTCAGATATCAGCAGGTACAGCCACAAAGAGAGACCACAAAATAGTGTTGGATATGGATGATATCTTGAGCTCCCTGAAGGAAGTTCCTCAATTCATTAACTATTTAGAACAATTTGGAAGGTCCTTGAGGTAGAAGGCAAGTATGTGAAAGTCGTAAGAGACAGCTATTAATAATATTTTGTCAATCTTCTTAAAAACATAGTTTCCAGATTTATGGAAAGTAAAAACATTTAGATATTTAAATCCTTGTCTTGCCCCACAGCTGTGGAGTCAGTAGTAGTGAAAACATACAATAAATTGTTAGATGAAATTAGGCAGGCTGTGTAAAAGTGGAAGATGCCCAAATTAGAGCTTGACTGAAGTATTCAAGTGTTAAATATGTTTCTAGTCCCCTTGTGTTTTTGTGTCTTTCAGTTTTTCCCCTAGCTTTTATCCATGAAAGATTTTTTTAAATAGTGAAGAATGTAATGATTAAATTTATAAGGGGCAGTGAGAAATTTGAGAGTCTCATGGGAAAGGTTGATTCTGCTGGTAGAATCAAGAGGCCTCGGTTTCCTGAATCTTAAGAAGTGTTATAGGTTCATAGGTAGGTACTAGGCTATCAGCCCTAGGGTCTATACCAGCCTAGCCAAAAAGGTACCCTGGCTTTCGCCACTCACGAAAATTATTTTCCTGTGCCCCTGTCGAGCAGAGCCACAGAGGTGATCTTTGGGTTAATTTCTTATTTCTCATCCAATCATCAAGATTTTTCTTGAAGAGTGCTAATGAGGAGCTTTGCTTGATATAGAGAGGTAGTTTGTTCCAGAGTATGGGAAATCTCTGGGACAGAATCTATCCCTCCAGCATGTTCTGTTATTTTGGTGACAAGGTTTAGGTCCCTAGAGCATGTAGCTCGGAGGGATTGGGATTTCTTTAAGTGGAGCATGTCCAACAGCTCTAGGTTTGACATAGCTTTGTATGTTAGGCAGAGATCACCTCTAAATAGGCGATATGCGATGGATTAAAGCTGGAGTTTTTTTAGGCCGTCAGTGTAGGGCATCTGTTTGAGGCCAGTAATCCTCTTTGTGAGGTATTTCTGTGGCCTTTCCAGTTGTTGTGGATGTCTTGTGAGGTACATACAAAAAGGGGCATTGTACTCTATAATGGGTCTAATGAGTGATGAGAAGAGAACAATGACCTCTTTTTTCCTAGATGAGAAAGCTTTTGTGATGAGGTGTGCCATGTAAAAGGATTTTCTGACTACTGTGGCGATGTGATTATCAAAGGAGAGACTACTGTCCACCTGTGTCCCAAGGTCTCTTATCACACTTTCGGTGTTAAGTAGACTACCACCTATGTGGTAGCTCATGGGTACAGAGTTTTCACCAAAGGGGGTGACAGTGCACTTTTTGGCACTGAGCTTGAGGCCATGGCTTTGACACCAGGCATCTGTCTCAGTGAGGCCCTTTTGTAGAATGTCCACATCGTTAGGAGTTTCAATTATGGCTCCTAGTTTGCATTCATCTGTGAACTCCATTAGCCAAAGACCTTCTGTGTTAGCCTGTATTTCAGAAAAGTAGATAGCAAACAGGAGAGGACCCAGGACTGAACCCTGTGGTACTCCACTTGTCACTGGTCTGAAGTCAGATTTGGAGTCTGCTACTTTCACAGTGTGGGTTCTGTCAGTGAGCCAGTTGGCAACCCATCTTGTGACACAGGGATTTTATACCTAGTTTAGTGAGTTTATCTATAATTCCAGAGTGGGGGATGGTGTCAAAAGCCTTGACGAGATCTAAATAGGCTGTGTGAACCACATTACCCTCGTCTACAGATTTGACTTCTTTGAAGCAGTCATCAATCAGGTTTAGGAGACATGATCTGCCTTTTACAAACCCGAACTGGGTGGGGTCCAGAGTTTGGAGATTACCAATGCCTTTGTTTATAAGTTCCATGGCCTTGCAGACCAGGCTCGTTAGGCTAATGGGGCAGTAGTTCCCGGGTCCATGGTGGCTCCCCCTTTGTGGAGTGAGATAACCATCTCTGCGTCATTCAGTGGGCACAAAGCCTGAGGTGAGGCTATGATTGAACATGGTGCTTAGGTGGGGTGCCAGTTCATTCTGTAGTTCATGTGGAATGCAGCCTGGGATGTTGCCAGGTCTCATGGATGATGTATTCTTGGATTTGGAGAGTGTAGTATTTACCTGTGCAGCCATGATTACAGGAACTTTGCATCCTTCCAGTATAGAGATGGGTCCTTTAGGGGGTGAGAGGGGGGTACAGTCTGCCAGGATGTTGGCAATATCAGTTGGTTCTGTATATTTACTGCCATTGTGCTGTAACTCAGAGCAGATCTGAGTGTTGCCATTGAGATTCTTGACATAGCTATCAAATGTTTTGTGGTTGTCTTTAGAATCAGTGGCGATTTTTGTTTTCATAACTAGCTTTGGAGGATTTTATGAGGGATCTCAGCTTCTTACTGAGGCTGAACAGGGCGTTCTTACAGTCATGGGATTTTACTCTTTTGAAACAGTTTCTTTCTTCTGTTGTAGAGTTTGTTTATGGCAGGGGGCCACCAGATTGGCTTCCTTTTTTTGGAGGATAGCATCTTGGTTCTGTTAGGGATAGCACGATCCATGCACTCGTGTAAGTGCTTATAAAGTGCATTTGTGTAGGATTCGGCAGTCATACCTCTATTGTCCGTCTGCATGGGTGTCGTGAAGTTTGCCACTTCTGTCTTAAGAAGCGTGTAGTTGGCTTTGGAGACATTTTTTACGGTGGTTTCCCCAATGGGGGTGGGGGCGGGATGTGGATGTCTAAGCTGATTAGCTTGTGGTCGGATCTGACCAACAAGGAATTAACCTCTGGTGTGGAACACCGGTCACTCATGTTGGTAATGACCAGGTCTAGGATATTGCTGCCCCTGGTGGGGGTGTGGATAAGTTGACCCAAGGCATTGGAATTTATGAATTCCAGAAAACGTTGAGCAAAAGCATTGGTAAATGAGTAGTTTTCCCAGTTAATGGTGGGGTTGTTGAAATCACCCATTAGGGTGTTGGGTTGTACCCTAATATTTTCCAGTGTATCAAGAAATGAGGAGTGGAAATCCTGGGGCATGGTGGGGGATCTGTAGCAAGTTACAGTTTGGATTGGGTCTTGACCAGAGTTAGTTGCACTTGGATAATCTTGGATGCATTATGCTGAGCAACTAGCCTGGAGGTGTGGATATCCTTAATGAATATGGACACTCCTCCACCTTTAGTGTTTTGGTCCAGGTTAGGTGGCCGAATGGTGTGCTATGAATTATAGCCTGGTAATGCAGGGGTGCTCTTTGTAGCCTTCAACCAGGTCTCTGTGACTGCATAGATATCGATGTTCTCCATTTTAAGGAGTGACTCGAGTGAATGCATTTTGAGATTTAGACTTCTAGCATTGAGTAGCATTACCCTCAGATTTTGCTTGCCTGTACCTGTTATGGTGGTGAATTGAACCTTGCCTAAAAAAGGCACTATAGGGGTGGCAAGAGCCTTAACCAGTATCCGTAATCCCAAGGGTGACAGGTGCAGGCCATCTCTGGCAAAGCATCGGGGTCTGTCGATCATGTCATCCCAGGCAGACAGGTACTGGATCCCCTTAGAGTGACACCAGAAGCTTAGCCAATTGTTGAAGTCAATCATTTTGTCCTTGTACTGTGGTATCATTCTGGGTGATGGCAGGATGCTACTCAGGGCTAGGGTCATATCTGCCTGAGCTACAAGATCGGAGAGCTCCTCCATGTCTCTTTTCATGTAGTCCAGGGTGGTACATCTCAGGTCATTAACACCAACATGGACAATGACAGAGGCATATTTGTACTTGTTGTGGAGTGACCTGAGTGCATGCATTATATGGCGGATCCTGGCACCCGACAGGCAGCCGACAGTAACTTTCTCCTTGTTTAGCCTGGTGAGTGGAACATCAGTGTGCTTGACTATAGAGTCACCTATGACTAGAGTGTTGGGTACATTGTTATGCCTTATGGGCTGTTGTTGAGTGGCACACTGAGTTTGTGGGCTATGTGTTGTGTTGGGGGGTGGAGGTTGCATGCATTTCTGCTTTGGAGGTCTCTGTTGCTTGAGCAAATTTTAGTGAGAGTCTCCGCGAATGTAGGTGTGTGTTTTGTCTTGCTATATGTGTGTTTTGACGGTGTAGGTTTTGAGGGACTATGTGATGAGTGTGGTGTGGTGTAAGTGTTTACGTTCTCCTCTTGACTGTCTAGTCCAGTCTTGGGTGAAGAGAGCTTTGCTTCCAGTTTGGCTATATATGTGCATCTCTCACAGATTGTACTGTTGGGTGGTAGGAGGAGAGGATTGTCTGTGTACATGAGGCAATTGCTGCATTGCTCCAAGATGCCCAGATTCATCAGGTAGATAGGAGAAAACACCAGGAGCTGACCCTTAGACATGCCTGGATAGGTGCTTATTTATTAAGTACTAAAAACTATTTTCCTCTAGACAAGTGAGGAAAGTTGAGTGCTGTAGTAATTTGTAGCTTATTTAGTGCTTACAATGAGTTCTGAACAAGTGCTGCTCAAAGAAACAGATTTGAGTGCTAAAACTAAAAAGACTGGCTAGTTCTAAGGGAAAATTTGAAGAGCAGACTTTATGGCGCCTGGAATAGTTTAACCCTAGCTAAGCGGCGATGCATAAAGTGTATTTTTTTTAATATAACAGTAGCAAATGAGCAAACTGATTTAAACAAATTAACCAATAAAAGCTAAAAAACTGAGCTCCTTTCCAGCAGTCTTCGATCAGACAAGTTCTAACTGCACACTCCTGCCACTAGGGTGCAGGGGAACCTTCTCAAAAAAAGATGGTCTGGATTAATGCTCAAGTTATACAAACAAAACTGAATTCAGCATGCTTGAATCTAGTCTATGCTACAGCAAACAAGGTGCACCAATTTCAGAAAGAAACAGTTCAAATAAGCAGGCACAATAAGCCTTTAACCAGAAACTCCCAGCTCAGAAGGGCAGGATCTACCCTCTCCTCCCACAAGAGTGCAGACCACACCTTCTTAATGTTAAATAACTGGCCCGAAGCTCAAGTGCTTAAACCGAAAGGCTTAGAATAACAGTTAAAATTTAATCAGGCTACTACCAAGCAGTAATAAATGCAGCAGAATAAATAGAATTGAGTACTTTTAAGAAGAGGCAAAAGCAAACTAAAGTGCAAATTTTTTTTTTTTTTTTAGTAAAGTGCAAGGAGAGAGAGAAAGGAGGGGCAGAGGTTAATAACCTAAGTGGGTTGGCCTTCTCAAATGTTCTCTCTGTATTCAGTAGAGTGAACACCAGACTGGGAGGGGTGTCCAAGATCAAATTTACAGAAGGGGCGGGCAACTGCAAAGCCACCAACTATAACAACTCTACAAAAATAGGGTGGGGGTGAGGGGGAAAAACAGTTTCAGGACAGATGAGAAACATAAAACTATGCCAGAAAATATATAAAATAATTCAGTCAGGCAAACAATAATTCAGTCAGGCCAAATTAAGACAATGCAGAACTCTGAAAGGTTAAATGCCAAGAAATATATGTATCAATCAGCGATATATTTCCAGATAGTTTGAGAATCACACCAGCCAGAACCCAGCAGTTTCCAACAGTTTAAGGGAGTGCAACTGAAATTGATTGTCCAGATTCAAACTTCTACTTATAACTCAAAATGAAAGTAATTGAAGTAATTGAAGAGTTGTGGAGGGAGCAGATATATCCTGTGCAGAGTGAGTTTGAGAAGGGGTGGCAGGCCTGACTCAGTTTGAGGAGATATGTAGGCAAGCAATTTTGTTTGACAGTTGCTGTGAAACAATCAGATAGGTGAATGGAACAAGTAGTTATTGCCCATAGGGATGTCAGATGGCAAGTGAAAATAAGACTGAATGGAAAGCTTGCAGAAATTAGAGAAGAAAGAATACCAGATGCAATGCTGGGAACAATTAAGGAGTGGAGGAGAACATACTGATTGGGGAAAGGGTATGATGGAATTTAAGTTCAGGTAAATTTAATAGGTTAGAATTTGAAGGTTTGATTCTAGTGGCTGTGAAGCTGGGCACCTTCCCTATAAGTGAGACAAATCAGCCTGGACTGGTGGAGATTCTGATGTATGGAATAACCTTATATGTACTAATGAAGAGGTTGGTAAGTTTGGGATTAGTACATGTTCAATTACTGGAGAGCCACAGTGGATGGTAGTGGCAGCAGGACTAATTAATTCAACAACCCCTTCTACGTTGGATAGATGCAGGCCTAAGGCAACAAGAACATGTATAAGCATATGAGTAAAAATACAGCCGTGCTATACACGGGATATGATGTAAGTAGAGACATGTATGATTAAGTTTTATTGTTGCTTAAGGAAAAATTAATAGTCATATTTACATGTTTCAGGCTTGGCTTTGCCTGTGTGCTGAAATGATACTGAATTAATAAAAGTTGTACTGATAAGGTAGTAGTCATTGCTAGACAGCATTCACACATTCACATTATTTAGCTACAAAATCAGATTCAGCTTATCATTTTATGGTATCTTCAGGACAAGTAGAATGCTACATATTCTGGTATGCAAATGGGTAAAATTTAAAAAAATGAGTGAAAATTTCCCAAATCTTGCAAACTGGCTCCAAAAGGGTCCATGTTTGACAGGCATCAAAATAAGGATCACAGTACAACTGCATCTTAATAAACCATTCACTGACCACCAGGTTTGAACCATAAACCGTAATAAAACAGAATAAATTACAAGCCAAAAACCTCTGTCAACAAATAGTTTATTGACAGAAAAGAATGAGTACACTTTCAAACTTGGAAGTGATCTTCATTTCTTGTCTTGCCTGTCCCTTAATGTTTGTCATTCTGTCCCTCTCTTTCTTGTGAGTTCTTTCCCCCAGTACTGTCGCCATCAAGCCAGCCCCAACTCCAGAGGGACCATCATCCAGAAAGCCATAGCAATTGCTTGTGCTCTTGCTATCCCCATAAGGTGAAGTTTTTCTTTTACATTTCTGACCACTCCCTAACCTCTCCCCTTAGTTGGGGATGTGTGACTAATGCAACTGCACAGGCCACTATGCCTCCTTATGCATATGCATGCTTCTATGCACCTGCAGAGAAAGGCTACTGCATTCATCACTTGGTACATTCCAGGGATGCCCCTGTGAGTCTCTGTCCCTCCTCTGAGTGTAAAACAGTCATATTCTACACCTTTCGCTAAGGGTAGGCATGATCATTCTGCCCTTGCCAGCTTCAAAAGGTGCCCATGCTGCCATAGCTGGCTTTAGGCACCAGCGAACCCTACGGTCGCTGGGGGCCCCCTGTTTCTGGGGGCCCCCAACCACAGCAAGTTTTCTTATCTTAATATTTTGTAACATGTCTGTCAAACTAACAAAAGCTAGTACAGCAATCTTGTATACTTAATAAACCAGGTGGGTAATAACTCTTATTTATATCTCCTTTAAAAATTCAAAGATAGCTCTGGTTGTAGTAACAGTGTTTCATCAAGTAACAGGCATCACAATTCCATTAAATATTTTACCACTGAAAAAGTGCCTCTGGCTTAGTTAAACTGTGCGTGGTGGACATTCTCTCCACTAAAACCAACAACATAGATAACTTTAGGTATCTGCAATACTTGTGGCTGCAAGGGGGCCCTTAATCATCCTTGAATGTGTGAGGGGCCCCACAAAAATAGCTGATGGTTAGGAAAATGAGAAAAAATGTATTAATTTCCTGATTATGCTCTGTAACCTGACCAGGGCTGTGGTATGACCCTGTTAGGATAAAGCTGATAATGAATATAAACGAAGTAAGCAGCAGGGAGATCAGCAGGCAGAAGTGAGTGACTCCTGATCTGAGTGCAAATCTTGAAAGAAGAGCTGATGCTTCCCATCTTCAGGGATGTTTTTTTTTTTATTTCAGGGAGTTTTATAAATACTGGTAGAACACCAGATACTACAATGCTCAACTTCTTTGCAGAAGAATTCAGTACAATACCAAAAATAATAGCAGAATAAAGTCTCAAAATCAGGAACACATTTTAAATATTACTCTAATTCGCTTAAAAAGGTTAATAGAATAACATATTTTGCATCAACATGCATTTTTGGATAATTCAAAGTATAAACCTCTGATGCCTGGAATTATTGACTGTCTGTATTCCTGAATGATTTATTATCAAATCAAACTTTTTATGAAGGACAAAGCAAAATTATGAGCAAAATCACGGAAGATCTGTGAAATAAGAGACAGTGACATTTACGCATTTCTCCTTACCAAGGTAAATAAACGTGACTTACCCCCTGCTGCTGTTTGATGATTGTTATACACTAAACTGGTGTGGCAGTGCCAGTGCTGCACAATGTATTGCTATTTGCTGAAATAAGTACAAAACTAGTATTGCTGTGGCTTTTGTGTGTATTTGTAAAAAATATGACTGATTTTTATCTCTGCATACACCCAATAATGGCAAGATACACATGGTATCAGTGAAAATGTAGCTAACATCTCACTGTATTTCAAAAGTAATGCATGAAATGTGTCACAGAACATCCAGGCAATTTAATCTTCAAGGAGACTGGTGGTCCCCACTCCCCAGACTGTATAAATTGATACAGGGGACTCCCTTAATTATTCTTGACTGTGTGAGGGCCTCACAAAAGCTGTTGCTGGTTGGGGAAAAAAATGTATTAATTTTCTGATTACGCTCTTTAACCTGAACAGGGCTGTAATTTGACACTGTTAGGATTATGCTGATAATGGCCTCTGCTCTCTTCTGCACTTATTCTACAACCAGCCCTGTTCAGATGAGTGTGTACACAAAGCTGCAGTAGGTTATTGGAAGGGTTGCTTCTTTAATTTTCATTACAGTCAAACCATAGAGGTGTGCACATGAGGTGATTACAGCTTATCTTTGGGCTGACGACAGTGAGGTCATTGCTTCTTTTACTTTTCTCACAGACCTCAGAGGTGTACAAAGAAGGTTACTATAACTTGTGTCGGGACAGTGTACTGTGTATGAGAAACAAAGTAACATACATTACTGTAATCCATTATTTTTTCACTATCACATCAGGCACGTATACATGTAGCTCTCATTAATGGTTAGGGGTGAGAAGTGAGGAGGTATGCTGTATTTATCTATGTCAGCACTCAACTGAAACACATGACTGTGGCGACCTCTGCTTTCATCCCAGTCTAACACCAGAGGGATGCATAGGCAGTGACCGTCTTTTTTGGGGGAGTTAGGGATGCAGGACGTATTCCCAGACTGGACCTCTGTATCCAGACAGCAAATAGCTTGTTAGTTTGTTATGAGCTACTATTTTGTCATCTTTGAATAGTAAGCCTTGGGCATAGGTTATATCTTCCTTAAAAGAAAAAAAAAATACTTAAATTATTTTATTACTCATGTTTTTTGTTTATGGCACCATTGGATTAAAAGGTTGGGAAAATGCTCTAAAATGCATCGCAAACCTATAACCCTATGGCTTCCTGGGCCCTGGCTTACTGAGTTATTTCCTAAATGGTTATTAACTGTGCAGTTTTGGTCAGGAAAGGTGTGCCGAAAGGTTGCAAGGAAAACTTAAACTGAACAGCAGCAATGAACTTCCTTCCTTAATCATAATTTCTTTTCAAGCCAAGATTGGATGAAAAGATTATGTAAAAAGAAAAAAAATTAAAATGCACTTTAGAGCATATAGACATCATTTCACCTAAGACCAGACCTGTACTTAGAGTTGCTGTATTGTATCCTTGCTGTAACTAAAATGCCAGTAACTGTGAATGTCCCTATGTGAGATGGGCGAATATAGCGTGGTACATACACCTGGTGTACTGTAAGAGCATTGTAGCTACAGGTAAGGCTGTACGTACTACTGATAAAAGTTTGCAGCATGAACTAAAAGGCTGCTTTGGAGGGGTGAGAGTGGCAGGGTTACCTTGACAGAAGTGCCTAGGGGCTTCCAAACCTGATATTTGCTGGGGGCCCCCAAATGCTAACACCGGCCCTGCATGCTGCTAATCAAAAACAGGCTGCCTGGGTCATATTCAGGGTTCCATCTCTCTTTGTCAACTGAGCTGGTCCTACCCTTTCTGCTTGCCTCATAATCTACCTAAACTTTCATCTCCACCTGCCTTATGTTTGTTTCCATTTGCCTTCTCATACCTCTAAACTGTGCCTGATTTTGCCTCGTATTTCTGCCTCATCCCTTGCAAAAGCTTTGGTTTTCTGATACATCACTGAAGATTACAGTCAGCTAATAATGGCAGCCATTATTAAATGCATGTTGATGCAAAACCTGTTGGACTATCAGCATTTTATGTGAAATAGAATAGTATTTAAAGCAAGTCCTTGATTTGGGACCTTTGTCTACCTCCTTATTTTTGGCTTTGTTCTGAATTATTGGGCAACAAAGTTGAAAGGTATTGTCCTGCTGTCAATTCCTTTCCCATTTCTTCCTTCCCTCCTGGCTCCTTGCTTCCCCTGCATCCATTCATCATGGTCTACCAGTGCTGTCTAACCTAACTAATCAAACTTACACACTGTCTTTCTTCCTCATCTTTCTCCTGCAGTCTAACCCGTGCCTGTTGCCCTTGTTCTCCTCTAGCTTCCCATGTCCTTATTTACCTACTGCCCTTCTGCTGTGAGTTCTCTAATGATTGCTACCACTATTAGCTTTCTCATAGCCCTTATCTTTAACTCTTGGAAAATTAGCTTCTGGCATACCCTATATCTCCCCTCCCTTCACAAGTCCGTAAACCATATTCTTTGTGTCTGTCATCATGCCGAGCCCATCACCGCTGTCTGCACTCCTTTAAGCTGTACTAAGTCTCCTATCTGCCATCCTTTGCCCTCTGCGTAAGCTTTCGTCTTTGCCTTTGTTCCTTGATTAACCTTCTCTCATGCTTGCAGCTTCTGCTTCCCTACTGATCGCTCCTGTCCGCCATCTTCTTGTCCTACTTGTGTCTTTTACTTGCTGCACTAGTATCCTTCCTACTGACTTTATTTAAAATATTTTCTCCTTCTTCCCTTGTGCTTTTCTTCTCCCTTCTTCTTAGTGATGATTTTGTATTAAGACAGTCGCTCTTCTTTTTATGTCCCACCTGCTTACAACCTCTTCATTTTGGTTCTGCTGCTCTTATGTTCCTTCAGTCTCCTTTCCCCATCCAATGCATTGCCTCACTGCATGTCTTATTCCTACTTCTTACTGTCCTTTAACCATCTGTATTGCCTACGTTTTGTATTGATAACTAAATGTCCATCATGCTTATTCTACACAAAAGTGCAATAAATGTAACTCAAGGCAGTCCTCACCTTTGCTGAAGCATTTTATGTATTAATGTTTGTGTTTTATTTGCCATTTGTTACCTAGATAAGTGAGCTTGTCTGCTCATCCTTTTCAGTCACAACCCAAATACCTTTTATGGTACAACAAATATAAAGAGAGAATAATAGTGTAATCGGACAATGTAAGAAGTGGCATGCATTTAAGAATGGCGAACACTATACGACACATTCTTATCCTGAAATTCATTATCCTATGAATGCATATTTACACATCTAAGTTCTACGTAATATTTACATATGATATAAAGTAAGAGACCTCAGTAATGATTAATTAGGTATAGCAGATGTTAACTGAACAGCATACTAAGCCATGTTGTCCTTTGCTACTGGTCATAACACGGTTAAACAGTGTAGCCACTGCTAATTACCAGTGGCTACAGCTTTGTTGTTTGAACTGCCCTGCCACTCTCACTGTGTGCCACTGGTTTCATGAAATTTGAAATCAGTTTATTACACATCTTAAAGCTACAATTTTTTTTGGTTCTTCATAATCAGAATATTCATGCATTACAATTCAGTAAAAATAGACATTTAATTTCAAATATTTATTTTCAAAATATGCAAAATATTTAGCTATACTATGTCAGCAATCACCTTTCAGAAACAGTTTGTCTTCCCCATATTAACACATCTGTGTATACCATAGTATTAATCACCTGAATATATGAAAATGTTAAAAAACAGCCTGGATTCCAAAATGATCTATGCATAGATCAAGCATTGGGTATCAGTGTTACTGTTAAATGATTGCAAACTCTGCACACTGTGTTGCCAGTAACATAGACTGTTTTGGGATCCAGGGGATAATGTGTAACTAAGCAGGTATCACAGATATTCTGTTGGATTTAGCAAAAAATTAACTTCAGTGTAGTCAAGCAAAGGGAGAGGTCAAAACTAGGAAAATGACCAACAACATCATAATTGGACAAGAGCTGGCGTTTTAAGGTTACTGTAGTAACACATGACTCTTTTTATCTTCCATTAGAGGGTGAGATGGAACAAAGGTTAAAGGTTGAGATGGGCATAGTACATGATGGAAAGAGTCCCTGTAATCTGCATATTGAATATGACCCAGCTAGGGAGAAATTAAAAAAAGAATAAGAAGGCTGAATATCAAGCCATTATGTTAAACTCTGACGTCCTCTAAATGCTATGCTCTCTCGAATTACCATTAGTTTGCAGCTGCAGCTGATTATTTTTCTTATAGTGTTTCTGCTAAGGTTTGTCATCAAAATGTGACGGGGCTGTGTACCCTGTATAATCTTCTGTATCCTAGTAAAAACCACATTTTTGAATGTAAAAAGGTTTACTAAGACTATCTGTTGCCTGAAGTCTTCTTAATTTACACTCGTTGAAAGCAACTATGATTGTTCTTTGTAGCAGTAATTTAACCTTGGCATATTTTTAGAAGACATATTAACCACAAACACACAAAGAGTTGAATTATTTATAAAATATTCCCAGATTGCCAAGATTATGAAAATGAGTACTGAAAATGCATTTACAGAAAGGTTCTGTGACAATCCTTTGCTCTAATAGAAATACAACAGAAATATGTGATATCTCTTTCTAAATATTTTGTGTAAAAAATTGCAGCAGTTATATCTTAATATAGGAAAAGCAGTATTAGGACTGACTGCTACTGCATGGTAAACAGAACACGGAAGTTTGTGTGTCTGTGTGGGGGGGGGTTTACTTGCTGCACAGGTAACTGATATCTCATTCAAATTTCTGTATGTACTTCTCTGAGATGTCATTATCTACAACTCTTCCTCATTGTTTATGCTCTGGCTGAACTCATTTGACTGCACCTGCAGGTAATTTTATCTGTGGAGGATAGGTACCCCGTGGGGCGACTGCCTTTTTGTGTACAGCTACTACAGTGCTTTTTATTCAGGTTAGCTTTTCTTTCCCCAAACATGGTTTCAACACAGCTAAGAAAGTCTATAGAAGAAAACCAGTGTTCACCTTAGAGGTGAAGAAAGACTGTATCCGAAAAACAGCAAAGTCATTTTAAAATTGTACAGTATTTACACAGTTCGAGCACAGATGCAGTCATTCATAGTAAAAAAAAAAGTCTTTCGGCGGTTCCTGGTTAGGGATCGCCACAGCGGAACTCCGGTCCTCTCATGATTGGCAGTGGATTTTTACGGTGCTGAGTTGCCAGCCCGACGCCCAGCCTTCAATGAAAACACACCCATTCATGCTTGCACCTACCTGCATGTCTTTAATGTCACTCGACCATGAGGAGGACATGCAGACTCCACACAGAAGGCGCTCCAGCCGAGAATCAAACGGGAGAACCTCTTGCTGTGAGGCGACAATAATAACCGCTGCACCATCGCGGCTTGAGTCATTCATAGTAATGTATCTTAAAATTGTAACATTGATTCATAACAAACTTTAAATCAATATTCTCAAATCAGTTTTCAGATGAAGGACCCCGACATGTCTTTTGAATTGTCCACTAAATGAACGTGATTTCAAGGTATCAGATAGTTCTGTTTCTATTTTTTCCAGTAATTACTCCTAATGTAGCTCACATATCTGTAAATGACTATTTCTTTTTACTACTGTTTTCTTACTGAGTGAATGCATAAATGAATTATTTTTCAGTGCCGTTCTCAGTTAATTTAACAAGCTTTCATCAAGCTTGCTAGCTAAAACAGAAAAGCATAAGATAGCCCAAATAACATTAAAAGAATGAAACCTGTCATTACATACTGCGGTGCCTTGAAAAGTAAACCATTAGCCTTTAGCTTTTTCAAAAGCCAGAAGCAAGGAGTTTTTTTTGTTGATCATATTAGCAGTCTTTGCATGTAACAGTAATCCCTGAGACCAATGAGTTCAGAGCTTGTTCATACTAATACAACAAAAAGTGCAGTTCCAAAGGCCTGGACTAGGCTAAGATTGGCAAGCTATGTTCTTTTATTTTTTAAACAAGAAACCTTTTTATTAAAGAAATACTTAGCATCTGTCAATTTAAATATAATTTAATATCTTTCTTCTTCTTCTTTCGGCTGCTCCCGTTAGGGGTCGTCACAGCGGATCAACTGTTTCCATTTCTTCCTGTCTTCTGCATCTTGCTGTGTCACACCAACCACCTGCATGTCCTCTCGCACCACATCCATAAACCTTATCTTAGGCCTTCCTCTTTTTCTGTTACCTGGCAGCTTCATCCTTAGCATCTTTTTCCCAATATACTTTGCATCCCTCCTCAGCACATGTCCAAACCAATGTAATCTTGCCTCTCTGGCTTTGTCTCCAAACCTTCCAACCTGGGCTGACCCTCTAATATACTTATTCCTAATCCTGTCCATCCTTATCACACCCAGTGCAAATGTTAACATCTTCAACTTTGCCACGTCAAGCTCTGACTCCTGCTTTTTTGTCAATGCCACTGTCTCCAACCCATATAATTTAATATCTTTAAATACCCTTAAAGTAAAGTGGTGGACTTGTTGAATCAAATAGAATCAAGAACGTCACAGAGTTGGAAATAATACTCTTACTATGCACCCTCCAAGGATATAAAGGTTCTGATGCATCTCTGACCTCATTGTTAAGACATTGTGGAAGGAGGAAACTGTGAATCCACTCCACTGAACGAAAAAAACTAGAAAAAACATAGGAACCAATCCAATGACCACTCTTGGACACAATCAACTTAGCGCTTTCATCCACTTTAATGACGTGAACTTCATCAGAAACTGATGAAGTTCACATCATTAAAGTGGATGAAAGCGCTAAGTTGATTGTGTCCGAGAGTGGTCATTGGATTGGTTCCTATGTTTTTTTCTAGTTTTTTCGTATTGTGGAAGGAGGAGTTCACAATGTTTTTGGTACATGAATTTGCGTACGAGGCACTGCATTTCCATGTTAACTGCATTACTAGTGAAACCACTGCTTCCTGAAAACTCACATTCTTAACTACTTCTTGCAGGTGGAACACCTTTCATACTTTAAAAATAAATACATAGCATGATATAGCACTGAAGTCAAAAAGTGAGGAAGTAGCTCATATTTTAAAGATGTAACTTGGTTTTAATTGCCCTGACTGCTTTGCTACTGCTCAAAAAAAAAATCTGAAAATTTCATTACATCATGTTATGGGTTTGTCAAGATAGAAAAGCTGAGCAAACAAGTACCAATAAAACATCAAAACATCATCTGGTATTTTTACAAATAAATTTAAACCTCAACATTTAGTGCATAAATGGTAATAAAATTCAATGTTAATTTATACTCCAATAGAGGTGAATGTGAGCTAACTTCATGTACTGTACCCCAGGGGCACTGATACTGAAAGAGAAAATCTATGTATTTTATGTATATGTGTCTTAGTGGCACAGGGTGGCTCAATGGCACAGTGGATAGCATGCTTTACAGGAAGAGGTTCTCTGGTTCAATGCTTTATTGGGATGCCTTTTATGTGAAGTCTGCATATTCTCCCTTTGTTCACATGGGTTTCCTCCCACATTACAAAGACATGCATTAGGTGGACTTGGCACTCTAAATTGGCCTTAGGTGTGAGTGTGCATGTGAATGTGTAGTATGGAAGAAGTACAGTGGTAGGGCTAGCCACCTGGTGGTGTAAACCTTGTCCCTAGATGATTTTCACTGTTGAAGTGACACCCTGACCCCATGTGAAAAAATGGGAAAAAGTTCCATTCAAACTACCTACATAAAAAAAATTTCTACATAAACTAAAACCTTGCTGTCTGGCTGCCAACCAGCTTCCCAATGAGTACCTAAAACTAGCTGCTCCATCCATTGCCTACCCCATATCCATACAAATAAATCGCTCTATCTCAGAACAGTATGTACCTACCCTGTGGGAGATATATCATATCATAACACTACATAAGGGCAGCCCATCTAGAGATATTACTAACTACCATCCCATTGTCACCCTTTCTCCCATAGCCAGAATCCTAGAGAAATGCATTCACCAGCAACTCATGAATCACCTCCCCACCAACAACCTACTGTCCAGCTCTCAGCATGGATTCAGACCTAAACATAGTACAACCACAGCTCTCATATCCTTTACAGATACTATCTGACACCTCAAAAATGAAAGACGGCTAGTATCATCTATTTTACAAGATGTCAAAAGCTTTTGACACATTATCACACCAGCTACTAAACAAACTTGCCACTTATAATCTCAATACCTCACCCCTAACATGTTTCCACAGTTACCTATTAAACTGTCAACAGACCACTAAATGGGCAAACAACAAACAACCTCTCCCCACTATTACTGGTTACCATGGGGTACCTCAAGACTCCATACTTGGGGCCCCTCCTGTGTCATATTTAAAAGTAACCTTAATACTACCAGCCAACATGCCCCCATCATCCAATATGCCAACAATTCCTCTCTTATCTGCTCAGCCCACTCCCCTCAAGAACTTCAACACAAAATCCAAACATCTTTTCAGGACATTGAAAATTACCTCACCAGCCATCAACTCATCCTCAACCCAAATAAAACCAAGTTCATGATCTTCCCTAACAAATCATCCAAACATGTCACACCACCCCTCTCCATAATCTCCTCCAATGGTACAATAATCAAACCCACCAGTCAGACCAAGCTGCTTGGAGTTACCATAGATGATACACTAAAATTCGATAAACACATCTGCCTGATAATTAAGAAAGTCCACTCCAAACCGGCTCTCTACAGAGTTAAATCCTTACCTTACACAGTAAGCTAGACTTGCCACTGCAAGATCTCACTTGTTATCCACCCTCTTCTGTTGCTCTCAGATCTATACCAACCTACCAAAAACTGACCTCAATAAACTAGAGTCCTGCTATAACAAAATGGCTAAGTTTGCCACCAGTCAACCCCATGAAGCCCACCACTGCACAGCTCTCCGACAACTCAGCTGGCTGGAACTTCCCAATCTGTTAGCACTAAAGCAACTCTTTTGCCCATAAAATCATATACAACCCCCAGACTGCCCAGGTCTTTCAATCCTAGTCCAACCTAACTAACTGTAGGCTCCTTAGGCCATCCAACAAACTAATACTAAAAGTGACTCAGTCTCACAACTACCTTGGCAACTCCTCCACTCCTATAAAATAGCCAAGGACAGGAATAAACTACCTCAGAACATCAAAAAAATCCCAACCTGTCCATATTTAAAACTACCCTGAAAGATTATCTAAATACTAACTGGCTTTGCCCCTGTATTGCTTCTGGCTAGTTTCTCTTCCTTACTGCTCATCTCTGACATTGAGTTCCTATTACTACTACTACTCTATTGCATAATTTGCTTAATATTTTTCTGTTTTCTTGAGGACATTTTATACTTTGTATAACTTCTAAATTTCTGTTTTTGTATTGTGGATATTGTATACATTATATAACGTCATAATTTACCTCACCTATTTTTGCATACCATGTAAAAGTATTGCTATGACCTTGCATTCCTTGTGATCTTAAAACATGCATTAAGTTATATTTGTTCTTAATACTTTCAACTAATTTGTACTGTTCTTGAGCTTTTCTCCCCAGGTCTCTGCTGAAAATGGGTTTCCAACCCAGTCTGACACTACCCGGTTAACAAATGTAAAAAAAAAAAAAAAAATATATATATATATATATATATATATATATATATATATATATATATAATATCTATATATAATATTATATATATATATATATATATATATAATATCTATATATATATATATATATATATATATATATATATATATATATATATATATATATATATATATATATATATATATATATATATATATATATATATATATATATATATATATATATCTATGGGTCTACTTCCCTTGACCTAAAACTCATTTGACTGACACCCATTTAACCGACACACAATTGACCTAAATTTCATTTGACTGACAACTCATTTGACTGACAATCTGGAATTTGGGAAATTAGAGATGTTCAGGGATAGTCATATTCTGAAGAAATACAGTAAAAATATCAGATGTAACTTTAACAAAACTGGGAAGATTAACCACTGTAGATTTAAAATGGAAAGAACAAGTGTGTAGAATTATAACATTGTATACTTATACTAATTGCAAAGAAAAGAGAAGCTTATTGTATCAGATTTTAGACTATGCAGTGATAAATATGAATATTATAATAACAGGAAACTTTAACTGTGATTTAAGAGGCATGCATAAAAAGAAAAGAAATGCTATAAGAAAAATTTGGTAAGTTGAAACTCTGGGACAAAAATTCATGGACTTACAAAAGGGGTATGTAAAGAACTGAAATAGATTATTTTATAGTATCAGAAGGTTTAGTTATAGGAGAAGGGGAGGTAGTCATAACATGATTTTATGATCACACTGCAATATGGCTAGGGTTAAAGGAAAGCAAGGAATACACAAAAATAGGCAAAGAAATAAAAAGGATAAATGAGAAAGCATGGCATGAAGAAGGAAAGAGATTAGTAATGCAGTTATGGAAAGATCATATTATTATGAGAACATTTTATAAAAATTGGTCTGAATGTTGGATGATATTTAAGGAAAAATATAAAAAATGTTTATTACAGTGGCAATTTGATATAAGAAAAGTAAACAATGGAAAATATGAAAGAGCATACAGCATTGCATTGGAAGATTTAGGGCATAATGATAGAAAGTACTTTGAAAAGAAAAATAATTATATGAAAGTATTATAAAATACAAGAATTGTTATACAAGCAAAGATATTTTTTACAAGGAAAAAGAGAAGTATTGAGTAATTAAGCAGATTAGTAAGGGAAGATGGTAGTGTAATGAGAGAAATGAAAATGTAAAAGGAGAAATAAAAAGAACTCAGAAAAAGATTATGAATAGTGTAGTACAATATGTACAAGAAGTTTTTAAAGAAAAAATGTGATAGTAAAAAAACATGGAAATTTAAAAAAACAGAAAAAGAGAATAAGGTGTTGGAAAAGAGATTTCTTTAAATGAGCTACATAAAGTATTAGGACAAGTAGATGTAGATTCAGCTATAGGATGGAATATGGTATGGAATGTAAGTATGTAAATGTAAGGGAATGGCAAAGAATATTTTTTTTAAGATTTTGATTGAATGGTTAAATGAAGGTTTTATATATAAAGAATTATGTAGTGGCATACTTAAATTCACATGTAAGAAGGAAGACAGAAGACAATTTAAAAATTGGAGACAAATAGTATTGAATAATAATGATTATAAGATCTTTATGAAAATAATACAAAAGTGATTTGAAACTAAAATGGAAAATAGTAAGAAAGATATCAAATATAAACGGGAAGGGTTGTCAAGAATTATTAATGATAGAGAAATTGTGGATGATATTATGTACAGAAAATAAGAATTTAAAATCACAATAGGAGACCTTAATAAGGCATTTGGCACAATTGGACATTAAATTTTATGGGTAATGATAAAAGAATATAAGTGACAATATAAGTGAGAAAGTTATGTAGGTCAGTATATAGTAATAATAAAGTAAAAATATTTGTAAATGGCTGGTTAAGCCAAGATGTACATATGAAGAGTGGTGCAAGGCAGGGATGTCCAATGAGTTGCATATTCTTTGTATTAGTTATAAATGTGATAGTATGTGAAGTAAATTACAAAATGAAGGAGGTGAGGTATATATCACCTGAAGGGTTAAGAATTCCAGTTCTACTAATATATGCAGACAACATTACAATAATTGCAAAAAAAAAATTAGATAAAAGAAGTAATTATTTGCACAAATGAGTGTCTAAAAATGTATGCAAAGAAGATTTTTTGAAGATATAATAGAAATGGATAAAATAAACCTGGATATGATTAACTACGGATGTTATAAAAATAGTAATAAAGAATATGTTAAAAGAATAGATAAAAGGTTATTTTATGTTGTATGGGTTATATGGAATAAATTAAATTATGTTTAATGGTAAATGGATTTTAGCAACAATATTAAATAAAATCAGATGGTGGTAATGAAAAAAGAAGTGGTATGATTGTGTAATTAGATTTGTATGTATGTGTGTGTGTGTATATATATATATATATATATATATATATATATATATATATATATATATATATATATATACACATATGGCTCCCTATCAAGCCTGAAACACTATAAGCTTGAAAAAAAGAACTTGAAAAACAAAAAAAAAAAAAAAAAAAAAAAAAAAAAAAAAAAAAAAAAAAAAAATCAAAAAACACAAAAAACACAAAATGGACATTGTGGTTTTTGTACTGTTAGCCCTGTGGTGTTGTGTGGTTAGGTCATTGGGGTTCCGTAAGTGTCAATGTTTAGTTTTATGTTAGTTAGGAGAGGCGGTAGTTAGAGTTTTAGGGTTAGGGTTAGGCAGAGTTAGCATGGACAAAATATTAACAAAATATATAAGTTAGAGTTAGTTTAGGTTTAGAGTTAGTAGGTGAGTGGGGTCGGTGAGTGGTGAGTGATATATTAGGACCTTAGGAGTTAGGGTTAGGGTCAGGGTCAGTTGGTAGATATTAGTGTCTTTATAGTGACATATTAGCATTATTTGTGTTTTTCATTTTTTGTTTTTTTGATTTTTGGGTTTCTTTTTTTTTTTTTTTTTTTTGATTTTTCCATTTCATTTTTTTTTTTCAGGCTTATAGTGTTTCAGGACCATATATATATATATATATATATAGAGAGTATGTATGTATGTGTATATATATATATATATATATATATATATATATATATATATATATATATATATATATATACACTTGTAAATATTTTTATATATTTTGTAAATAAGAATTATTTTTATATATAAATAAAGGACCCCTATGATCGATTTTCATTCTTATTCTTTGAAGTGCTAGCCTTGAATGCAGGTGCATGTCCCTTTCCTGGCATAGTAGGGGCTGGGAGGACAGTGTGCAAGATGGAGGATTAAGTTCAAGGAGCAGAGGTGAATGCCATCTCTATGAAAGAGTTTGCAGATAATGTAGAAGACTCAGAAGTTTTATTTCAGCAGCAGATTTTTGGCAAGATGATTGAGACAACCAGAAAGGAATACATAGTTACAACCCTCCAATCAGGAGGGTTGTGGGATGATTTACTGAAGGACTTATTTAACCAAAGTGAGCCAGAGAATGAAGTCTTGTGGGGTGATATCATGGATAAAATACAGGAGGAAGATACAGAAGTAAGACAAGAAGAAGTTAATACAAAGAAGAAAAGAACATACCCAGAAATAGTGGCATCTACAGAACAAGGGCAAAAGGAAAAGAAAAAAGAAAACATAATAAAAAGAAAGTTTGTGGTAAGAATTCAAGGCAAAAAGAGCCAAGAACTGAACAGGTATGAGGTATGAGACAATTTAATATTACCCTTGGGAGTGAAAACACAAGAGGTAAGAGCTTATATTTTGATGTTTTGATTAAAAAAGATACATTTTATGACATTTATTTTGAAACTATACAAAGTATGGAAAATTTTTATGTGAATATGGAAAAAGACAGAATAACAATCCATTGAATGATTTGCAGTTAAAGCATCATTTTGAAAGATTAAAAAGAAATTACATGTGCAATTCTGAACAGAGGTTGAAAGACCGATTTTAAAAGAACATTTGAAAATGCTTGCAAAGAAGTAACAGACATTTCAAAAGTGTATGACAATAGGTGTTTATGGCAGGGGATGGGATTGTAATGTTATTTTAAAAAATGGGTAAAGAAAAAATATACACATTCCAAAGTATTATAAATGTGGACGGTGTTGTAAAATCCTGGGGGTAACCAAAAACAAGTTTCTTTTGTGAAAAAGAAGGACACTTAATCTGGAATTGTGATACAATGAAATGTTATATATATATATATATATATATATATATATATATATATGTGTGGTAAAACAGGTCAAGAAGTAAAGAAATGTGAACTTGAATATTATAACTGAAAAAAAGGGACTATTATGGCTGGATTAATGATAACAAAATGAGAAATATAACAATATATATATATATGTGTGGTAAAACAGGTCAAGAAGTAAAGAAATGTGAACTTGAATATTATAACTGAAAAAACAGGACTATTATGGCTGGATTGCAAAGAAAAGGAGAATGTGAAAATTATAATAAATCAAAGTAATGATAAAGAACAAAGTGCAAATGAAGAGGAGATAAAAATAGATTAACATTTAGAAGAAAAAAGGGAGACAGTGCAAAAAATGATGGACAAGAACTAGAGACAGAATCAAAAGGTGGTGATGAAGTATATATAAGTTGGAAGGCAGTAAGAGGAAAAATATATTGGTAAAAGAGTAAAAGACAGAAAAAGACAAATTAAATAATATAAAAGAAAAGAATAAATGAAACGGTTAATAGATATATTTTTCTCCTTTATTGCTTATTTCAAATGTATATCTCCTAAATTAAGGAACAGAGAAAGAAATAACCTGAGGATTATTTCAGTTAATGATAACAAAATGAGAAATATAACAAGAAGAATATGAATTCTAGAATGGTGTAACAAATGTGATGCTGATATTATTACATTAGAAGACATAAGATTTCTGTCTTATTTCAAAAGAGTGCAAACTCAAACTCTATGGGACAGGGATATAATAAAGAATATTGGGAACAAAAAGTGTGCTGAAATAGCAATATTATGGAGCAAATTATTAAAAATAATGGATGTTATATTAGTGATAATAGGAAGATTAATCTTTGTATATTTAAGGTAGAAAGAAAGGGTGTCTAGAATTATAGCTATTTGTGCTAATGTGATATGTAAACAAAGAGAACTTATTTCAAAAAATGTTAGATTTTCATGGTGTAAACATGCATATTATAGATGTAGGTGATTTAAGGGGTAATAAAAAGAAAAGAGGGAAACAACCTAAAGAAAATGTTTGAAGTAATAAAATGTAGAAAATTGGTTATATGGAACAGAAAACCATGGATGTATAGAAGGAATGTTTTAAAGACTGAAATTACTTACTTTATAGTTTCAGAAGGTATAAGTATGAAGGATGAAGAAACTATTAGATCAGTTTTTTTCAATCATTTAGCTATACAGATAGAAATAAATCATAATAAAGAATATATAAAGTAGGAAAATGTATAAAAAGAATAAACAAAAAGGAATGGAATGGTAAAGGAAAGGAAGTAATTATTCAATTATGGAAGGACCATATTACTATGAAACCATTTTACAATAGTTGGTCTAAATGGAGGATTACCTTTAAAAGAAAATATAAAGACAGCTGTTTTATATTGCAAAAAAAGTAAGAAAGAAAGAAAGAAAAGCAGGAACATGTAGAAATATTTAGAGAAGCAGTGACAAATTTAGAAAGAGAGAAAGAAGTTTGTAAGAGAAATTGAATTAAAATCAAATAATTATTATATAAACAAAGATATTTTTACAAGGAAAAAAGAAGTATCACAATATTTAATTAGGATAAAGGAAGTTAGTATTGTGATGAGTGAAATGAAAGATAAAGAAGAGAACTTGAAAAATCAACAAAAATTATGGAAAGTGTGATGTCAAGTGGAAGAAATGTTTAAAAAGAAAAATACAAAGTGGAAGGATATGGAAGGTAAAAGATTTTGGAAAAAATAACATAATTTGAAAAATAAATTACAATGTATGAACTAAAAAAAGTATTCAAACAGTTAACTGTAGAATCTGCTGCTGTGCTGGATGGGATTGGATTTGGAAGGTATAAAAATTAAAATGTTGGCTGAAAAAAACTATTTATTGTGTATGTTTAATCAATGGTTAAATGATTGTTTAAATTATAAATAATTAAGTAGCAGAAGGTTTAAAATTCATATGTAAAAAAGGAGAAAAAGCAATAAAAAATTGAAGACCAATGACACTAAACAATACATATTATAAGATAGTTATGAAAAGAATACAGAAAAGATTTGAAAATAAGATACAATACATACTGGAGGAAAATATATATGGTATTAAAGGAAATGATGTAAAGATTTACTAATGATAGTGAAAGAAAGAGTAGATATAAATAAAAAAGAGATGAAACTTACGGTAGGTGATATTAATAAAGCATTTGACTCAATGCGACATGAATTGTTATGGGACATTATGGACATAGAAAAACTACATGTTTAGCATTACTAATTCAATTAAGGAACCAAACAAGTGTAATGCTAGCAGCAAGACCAATACAAATCACAATTCCACCATAAAAAGGAACTTTTATTGCCAATGTAAACTCAGCCAAGAATTAAGTGGTTTCGTCCTTAAAAAAACAGGACTTCTTCAAAATCATTTAAAATTAAAAGTAGTACCCTATTTATAGACCAACACGACTTGAAATCATAACTGAATAATTACTCGATGGCCCTCACTTAAATCAATAACCTGTTAAAAATCTGTTCAAATAAAAAATAATGCATAAAAAATTATTACATTACTGAACATAAATATATACTTGTATAACTATAGAATTATATAAATATATAAATATGTAAAACCTTACTATTAAATAATTAAGTATTAAAAGTTGTTCCAACTGACTAGAAATAAAATAGCCACTGGTTAAACCTCATATACTAATGGACTTCATACGTAACAGCTGTTGAATATTGATTTGTTCATTGAGACCAGGTTCTTGAAAAGCATGTAGTTTCAATTGCCATTTCAATTCTAATACCTACAGTTTCATCCTGATATCTCCCCCTCTCAGGTTATGCCTTAATATATCTAAAATACTGAATTGAAACCTTTTGTATGTTGTACACATCCTAGACTGTTTGTAAAGGGCATTTTTATCATTATTTTTTTCAATTTCATAATTGTGCTCATAAATACACTTCCTCAAACATCTCTCCATCTTCCTCACATAAAAAGATGGACAATTCAAGCACTTAGCTAAATATATTACACCTTAAGTCTGACAGTTATCTTTGTACAATTCTATGTCTGAATTTAAGTCATTTTCCAACAACAAATGTTTCACTTCCAAAATAAAAGTGCATCACAGACAGTTCCCACATTTGACTGTCTCTCCTTTATTTAGATTATTATAAATGGTTCATCTTTCAAACCATTTTTTCAAATTACACCCTATTTTGGAAACAAATCTGGGTTTGGGCCCTAGAATTTTAAATATATCAGGATTCAGTTGTAGTATATTCCAATTTCTTCTAATAATATTTTTAATGCCACTTGTTTGAGGGCAGTGTTGTAACACCAAGGCCCTCTTAAAGTCATTCCCATCATTACTTTGTTTATCCAAAGTGAGCCTTGTCCCAAGAAGGAGTTTGTATGGAATACCCCACTGAGATTGAACATAGTCCCTGATATCTTTAACCATTTGAAAAGGATACCCCTCTAGCTATAAACATATCCACAACTACATCTAGTTCTGTTGTAATGTCCTCAGCATGTGATGAAATCCTAGCTACTCAAATGCACTGACCTTTAACAATGCTCTTCTTTTGTCTCCGGGGGTGACAACTATTAAAATCCAAATAGGAAGTACTAAATGTAGGTTTTCTATAAACTGTAGATTTAAAAAACTTTTTTCAGTTTGAGCTATCCAGGTATCCAAATAACTGATTCTGTATTTATCAAAATTATAAGTAAATCTTTAAAAAAGTAGATGAAAGGTTAAAGTAATTGATAACATTACATATACCATCATCTGTACCCTCCCACAGGATGAATATATCATCCAAAAAATGAACTTATAGCTTAATATTTCTATAAAACTCTGAATTAAAAACTGTCTTCATTTCCCAGTCCAATAATACTACATTTGCATAGATGGCGGCACAACAGCCCCCATAGCAACCCCTTTGGTTTGTCTAAATAATTCCCCATCAAAATATATAGAATTATGATCAAGAACAACAGACATGAATTCCAATAACAATTTAGCTCCATTGTAAAAATTTTAATGTATTACTTTTTATTTGAACAGAGCTAGATGTAGTTGTGGATATGTTTATAGTTAGAGGTTATCCTTTTCAAATGGTTAAACATATCAGGGACTATGTTCAATCTCAACGGGGTGTTTCATACAAACCTCTTCTTGGGAGAGGGCTCACTTTGGATAAACAAAGTAATGATGGGAATGACTTTAAGAGGGCCTTGGTGTTACAACATTGCCCTCAAACATGTGAAATTAAGAATATTATTAGAAGAAATTAGGATATACTATGAGCAAATCCTGATATTTTTAAAATTCTAGGGCCTGATCCAGATTTGTTTCCAAAATAGGGCATAATTTGAAAGAATGGCTTGAAAGAGGAACCATTTATAATAATCTAAATAAAGGAGGGGCATTCATATGTGGGAACTGTCCGCAATGCCCTTTTATTTTGTAAAAATGTGGTTATGGAAAATGATTTAAATTCAGTCATAGAATTGTGCAAAGGAAACTGTCAGACTAAAGGTGTAATATATTTAGCTAAGTGCTTGAATTGGACATCTATTTATGTGGGGAAGATGGAGAGATGTTTGAGGAAGCATATTTATGAGCACAATTATGAAATTGAAAAAAAGAATGACATAAATGCCCTTTACAAGCACTCTAGGATGTGTCCAACATACAAAAGTTTTCAGTTCAGTATTTTAGATATATTAAGACATTACCCAAGAGGGGGATATATCAGGAGGAAATTGGAGGTATTAGAATTGAAATGGCAATTAAGACTACATGCTTTTCAAGAACCTGGTCTCAATGAACAAATCACTATTCAACCCCTGTTATGTATGAAGTCCATTAGTATGTGAGGTTTAACCAGTGGTCATTTTATATATAGTTAACTGGAACAACTTTTTATATTTAATTATTTAATAGTAATGTTTTACATATTTATATATAATTATATATTTATAAAAGTATATACTTATGTTCGGTAATGTAATGATTTTTTATGAATTACTTTTTATTTGAACAGCTTTTTAACTGCTTATTGATTTAAGTGAGGGCCATCAAGTATTGGTCTATAAATAGGGTACTACTTTTAATTTTAAATGATTCTGAAGAATTCCTGTTTTTATAAGGATGAAAGTGCTTACTTCTTGGTGGATTTTAAATTGACAATAAAAGTTCTTTTTTATGGTGGAATTATGATTCGTATTGTTCTTTCTGCTAGCATTACATTGTGGACATACATTATATTAGTAAAAAATCAAGCAGCATATAACAACAATAAGGTAAGAGTTCTAGTAAATGGTTGGTTAAGCAAATAGACAAGAATAATGTTATAAGACAAAGATGTCCTATAAGAAGCATTTTTTTTTGCTTTACTTATAATAGTTACAGAAGTTAATCAGTAAATGAAGAATGTAAATTATGCAATTCATTTGGGTGTTGATATTCCTATTATGTCATACACAGACAACATAATTATGATTACTAAAAATAGAGGCTTGATGAAAGAAGTTATAATTTATTTGGGGGCTTGTTTAAAGGACATAGTTATGAACTTAAAGAGAAAACTAAAGGAATAGGAGGCATTATTAAAATAGCTGGAATACAATTCTCTATGAAAGAAATATGTGCTTTAGGCATACATTTTGATAAAGATAGTAATAGAAAAGGATGGGACATTGTATTAAAGGAATTAAAAGACATTTGTGTATTATGGAAAACAAAACACTCAGAAACAGAAACTAAGTAAACCAAAAGAACGCACAGAAGCAACAACCAAAGCTAAAACATTTATTGAGTGCTTTCATCAACAATTGTACTTGACTTCTTCAGAATGACATCTTATATAGGTTCATAGGTTGGTACTAGGCTATTGGCCCTAGGGCCTATACAAGCCTAGCCATAACAATTCCCTGGATATTTCTTCCCACAATATTTACTTCCCTGGACCCCTGTCTAGCAGGGTGATTGATGTGATCCCTGGGGTGAATTTCCTATCTCCCATCCAATCATCAAGGTTCCTTTGGAAGAGGGCCAAGGAGGCACTCTGCTTGACATGTATGGGCAGTCCATTCCAGAGTATGGGGAGTCTCTGGGTCAGGAACCTATCCCTCCAGCAAGTTTTGTTCATTTTGATGACAAGGTTTAGATCCCTGGAGCATGTGGCTCTGAGGGATTGGGATTTCTTTAAGTGGAGCATGTCCAACAGCTCAGGGTTTGACATGGCCTTGTATGTTAAGCAGAGATCATCTCTGAGTAGATGATATGCGACAGAGTATAGCTGGAGTTTTTTTTAGACTGTCAGCATAGGGCATCTGCTTTAGGCCTGTGATTCTTTTAGTGAGGTATTTCTGTGGCCTTTCCAGCTGTTGCAGATGTCTTATGAGGTACATACCAAATGGGGCATTGTACTCTATAATAGGTCTAATGAGGCATGAGTACAGTGGGATGATTACCTCCTTTTTTTCTGGATGAAAAGCCCTTGGTGATGAGGTGTGCCACATAGAAGGATTTCCTGACTATTGTGGCAATGTGGTTATCAATGTGGTTATATAAACTATCTCCTTATAAAGCCAGGCCAACTTATTTAAATATCAAACAATCATATAATTAGTTAATTAAAGACACAATACTTTTTAAGGCAACAAAACTAAAAACATCAGTAATATGTTCCATATAAAAATAAAAAAATATGTGTATGTATTTTATGAATGTGGAAAATTAATCGACACAGTAAAAATACTCCTATTCTACTTCATAAAACAGAGTCACTTATAAATCAAGAATAATGTGCACAATAAATGATGTGGGAAAACAACATACATAATGTTAAATATGAAACTCTGCCTTCAATTTTAAATAACTTGTAAGAGATATAACATCGTTTAACCCAGGTGGACTGGCGTATTTTATGAAGTACAATAGGAGTGTTATTACTGTGTCAATTAATTTTCCATATTCTTAAAATACATACACATATTTTTTATTTTTATATGTATTACTGATGTTTTTAGTGTTGTTGCTTTAAAAAGTATTGTGTCTTTAATTAAATGTATGATTGATATTTAAATGAGTTTGCCTGGCTTTATAAGGAGATAGTTTGTATGAAATGTCATTCTGAAGAAGTCAAGTACGATTGTTGACGAAAGTGCTCAATAAACGTTTTAGCTTTTGCTGCTCCTTCTGTGCATTCTGGGAGAATGGCATAATGGTTAAGGTGTTTACCTTACAGACACAAGGTGCAGGGTTTGATTCTCACATGGTGTAATTGGCTAGGCTTAAAATGGCTCACAAGGGCAGTTAGCCTAGTTCTACTCTATGAACCTATCAGCTTTTACAAAAAAGTGAGTTTGATTAGCTTAGTAGTAATAGGCAGTATGGCATATTTATCAAATGTTGTTATGATTCCTAGAATATATGAGAAGCTTTTGTTAGTAATAATTTTCTCTTTTATAATGGGATCTAGCTTAAATCCTGTTAGAAGAGGTAAATTGTACATGAATAAAGAGGAAGGAGGATTAGGATTGATTAATCTGATAGTTTATGCTGAATTATTACATTTATATAAAGTTTTGAAATGTTTAAATGAAAAAGCTGACAATTTAGTAACAAGATATTTAAATATAAGTATGAGGAATTATGGCAAACAACAAGAAATAATATATTAATAATAAATGCTATTATGAAAAAATAGAGAATTTTCAACAAAAAATAAATATGTGGTAGATAAATATTGATGAACAGGAAGAAAACAGAAAAATATGGTACAAAACATTATGAGAAAATATTATTATGTTAATCCTTGGAAAAATATTCCAGAAGAAAAGATCAGAGCAATTAAAGATAGAAACAAATGGTTTAGCAGTCATGTTGAATGCCACTATTTATATATGGAGATTGGTAATAAAGAAATTACTGGTAAAAGCAGATATGCCTTACAAAAAGAAAAGTGAAAAGAATTGTTTGTATTGTAGTGGAGAAGAAATAACAGAACACGTCTTTTTGAAATGCAAAAGAGTTAAAATAATATCAAACAGATTATGTACATAAACGTTTGGGGGAATTTATAAGAACAATGACAGTATAAATATGGATATGATAGAGTTTGAGTATTATAAGAATATAAGTAAAAAAATAGATATGGATAAAAAAAGTATTCTATGTAACGTGGCCGATATGGAATGAAAGAAATAATGAAACTGTGCACAATGGAAAATGAATAGTGTCATTAATATTAGAAAAAAAGATTAATGATTTTGGAAAAAGGACTGGGGGGGTCAAAGGAAAAAATATAAAAGTCTATGTATTAGTTTGAGGTATAGAAACATGATAATATAAATGTATTGTAAATACTTATATAAATTTGTAAATCTGTGCATATATTTAAATATACCTATCTAAATACTATATGTATGTCATGTGAAAGATGTAAATAAATAAAATACCCTTACTCTTTTTAATATATGCCACCGTATCTTTAGCATCCACCTGAGCTAGCACCAACTGAGGCAGATGGGACCTTAGTTTAATGTCTCATCAGGAGGATGACTCAGGAGTGCAGTCTAGCTGGTGTGGGAATAGAACCCATGGGCTTTTGCACCAAAGGTGACTGCCTTGCCTATTATGCTACTAATGGTTATATATAATGCACTGACTTCAGCCTGTCCTTTGACATTTCCAGTGGTTAGAATCAGAGCATCTATCTGACAGCAATGCTTCTTCCTGATGTTAGTTAAGTAGTTAAATGGTGTCAGTCTGACATATGGCAATGCCATGACAGTAAGTAGTGATTTGGTGCAGCTCTAATATATGGCAATGCCATTCATGACAGCAGAGCATCTATGATGATGCTTGTATTTCATGATACTAACATGTAATGGACAGACATCATTCTTACCTATGGCAGTGCCACTGATGAGGTGGCAGATCATTTACATGACAACAGTGATGTTTCCTGATGGCAGTATGTATTGATATGAGCCACTCTAACATGTAACAATGCCACTAGTGACAGAAGAGTATCTATAATACTTGTACTTCATGATGCTAACATATAATGGTCAGACACCATTCTCACCAATGGAAGTGCCACTTATGAGGCTTCATGATGTACAAGGTTTGATACCTTCAGCCTTCATTTATCTACTTGAGCAAGTCACTTAATTCAATAATGCTTTTGGCAATTGGGAAAGTGGGCTAGACTCCTTAATTGTCTCCTAGACTGCATGCCTATTAACTATATATGAATCTATAAAAACTGGGTTGACAGCTCAAGAGTTAACACACTGGTCTTATAAACCAACTGACAAGAGGTAGCACACTTAACTTTGATGCTGGAAGATCAGAAAACTGTGTAGGCTATTGCCACACTAGGTGCTCTGATTCATTTATTGCTTCAAACAAGTGTTGCTGCAATTGGCCAGTGTGTTCTTCTGAGCTTTTCATGGTTTTACTAGATTGGTATAAGTTGAGCATGTTTGTGAAGACCACAGCTCCATTGCTATGAGCTGCTAAATGTCAAGCAGAATGGTCCTGATTGTGGTCTAGTCTACCATATTTGACTATATAACTGAGCCCCAAAGACCTCAGATAATCCTTGCTCAAGCCCAGAAATAACGATTTCCCTAAATATGAGCAAGTACCTACCAATACCTTACACCTCCTTACTCTCCCTTCTTCACTCACTTCATTACTTTAATCAGTTTCTCTCCCCGACATTCTCTCCAAGTATACCATAAGCCTTTTTTCTCATACTTCATATTGCGATTCCTGTTTGTATTATACTAGCTTACCTTTAATTTCTCTATAAACTGGCTAAAACTTCTCTGAATATTAAAGCATTTTCATATAAGTTTTTCTTAATAGTTCTTAACTAATGTTTTCAAATTATTTCCAGTTTGGTATAATTATTTAAACTGCAGATGTTTTTTATTATTTTTGAAGTTTGCAAAATTATTACTCTTAAAATGTTTTTGTAATACTACAGCTTTTCTACATGGGCCTCCCCTGAAAATGGCCACCTACCCAGTCAGACTTTCCCAGTTATCAAATGTCAATAAATAAATAAAGTGTATTTTTTGTATTTTATTTTGTATGTTATGTTAGCAGTACACTGATATAACATTTGAAGTAATCTTCCTTTTAAATTCTTTGCCCGATTTCTGTAGTGAGAAGAAAGGGGACACGGCTGTTTCTAGGTATCTGATTGTTTTAGAGTTTAGACTTTCGAACAAGTGATGGTATTAGCCAGTGTGCTCTTTTGCTTTTCAGGGTTGTACTCACTTGCTATAAGTTGAATATGTTTGTATGCTGCTCCTTTATCCATAGAGCTGCTGCGATGTACACTCCATAGACACAGCAAATTATTTGTAGTCGTGTACTGCTTGTCTGCACTAAATTGCATTTATAGTCTGTTCCCTCATTGAACTACTGGGCACTGTTAGCTGGTCCTACTGCTGTTAATTCATCTCAGTAGCACTGTGTGTACTTCTGCTGTTGCTGCTGTTATTGTAGCTGCCACTCTGTTCTTCAGCTATTTCTTCTCTACATTTACTTCAAAGGTTCAAGTCTCACAGCTTCTTGTTGTAGCTGCTGCTGTCACTCTCTTGCATGTATTTCTGCTGTTATTGCCACGTTTGTTGTTTTAAACTTATTGCAGATTTTATTTACTGCAGTTATTGCTGCTACTTTGATCATTGTAACCTTGTTGCACTTACTATATTGCAAATCCTTGCATTTAAGATCCCTTGTACTGATAGACTAAATTATTAATTGCATAAATGGTGACATGTCCCCTTTGTGAGACATAGCTCAACCCAGCTGACATGGAGGACCAATCAACTTGTATCCTTTCTGTTGCCAGCTTTATAGTACTTGGTGTTCTTAGATAGTATAAAAAGTGATACATGCTTATAGACAGTTAACTATTACTTGACATATGTGACACACACTGTAAGATTTAAGTACCTGCACAGCATGGAGGCAACCCTCTCAACAAAAATATGGCCTGTGAGCACCACATATTACCATCCAGACGTTTACATAAATATAGCCAACAAACATATGTTAATATGTCAAAACGTCACTTTACAAGCCTCCTAGTACTAGGAAGACAAAGTGCCAGCAAAATTCTGCTGACACATCATTAACACCCTGATATGTTGCAATGAGTCACCAAGATGCAGACTGTAAACTGTCCACTGCCACTAAGTCCATAAATACAGATAGGAATGTTTTAGTAATTACTGACTCCACTGTTAAGCACACTAGCTCCATGTTTATGAGGGTGGATAAGGGCAGACTGATAGTTGTCTTTCTGGTACCTGGATCCATGATGTTATAAGAACTCCTTAGTTCCTCAGACCAGCAAAATATGACTATGACCTAATATTCCACTCTGAGTCACATGCAGAGAGACATGTTAGAGCTCATCTTGCCTTTCTCAAATGCAGGAAAGATGCTAGTCCTGACTGGAATCCTACTTTCATTCAGAATAATGCCTAAATACCAAGAAAAAAATAATTGCTTCAACAAGGTGTAACAAACCTGCCTTATGCAGAGTGCCTTAAAGCCATCTCCGTATCCTGTAAATTGCTTAGGGGTGATCTATACCTGCTTTACAAAGCATCCATAACATCCACACTATGAATCTCCTGCATATTTGTAAGTCAAACAGTACTGGAAATACAAGGTCTAAGGATTTGAATTTTGTCTGTGACTTAAACAGAACATGCTGGACAAACAGATACATATCCCAGAGACTGCCCCTCCTATGGAACAGGCTTCCCATCCATTTGAAGTTGAGTTTGTCTATTACTGAATTTAGGTGCAACCAAGACCAGTGGATGGGGAATAGGAAATTTCCACCAGGCTTGGAACCCATAACCCTTATGAAAAGAGGTAGGTTAGAATTGCCTGCCCATCGATGTCCTTTTTGGATACAGGACATCATTATTCCTTCGGGAAAACTTAGCTAGGCTTAAAAAGTCTCGCCAGGTCATTAGCCTAGTAACAATGAATCTAATCTATGAATTGGCTAAGTACTTTGTGTCATTCTGCAGTACATGTGTTCCATTCTGGGATGAGATGGTAAACATGACAGCTTCGTAAGGGATGGTCTTCATCTCTTGTTCTATGGCTTTTGCTTAATGGCCAAAGTCCTTGATGCCCCCTTAATTCCTTTTTTAGGCAGAGTTTGTCTACTGGATAATCCTAGCGGAGCAGATAAAGTTACAGCAAATTCCAGTTATGACTCTATCCAGATTGCCTTTCTTAATGTCAGAAGTTTCAATAACAAATTAGCAGATCTTGAGGCTCTCCTAAACTTAAACACAACCATTAAAGTGTGGTAGGAGAGACTTGGTTTTATTGTAAAAATATCACTCCCTCCCTCTCTGGTTTTAGCACTTACCATGTATTCAGACCTGAGGGAACTGTGGGGTGCTTCCGTATTTGTCAGAAACCATATCTCCTATATGTAGGTTCTGTGAAACTAATAAACAGAATTCATTGAACTCCAAATTACTTTCAACAAAACAAGTCATCAAATTATGGATTGTTATAGGACACCTATATCCCTAGATGACCATGACAGAGTCCTAAACATGTTCACTTAGCTACATGAAAGAAAAACGCAATGCTTTTATAATGGGTGATTTCAACTTTTCATCAATAGACTGGTGTACCTGCACCACAAATGATGGTTGTGCCCAATATTTCCTGGACTTAATAAAAGTATGTTTCCCAACAATAAATAGTAAACCAACCCATTAGGTAGCAAAACATTATAGACCTCATCTTTACCGACATATACCCCACATTTACCATTCCTATAGTATCTCTGTCCCTGGTTAAAGCTGACAACAAATTAATGACCTTTGTTTTTAGATTTTCATTTTAAGCTGATTGCACCAGTAGGGATTTGGTTTATGTGGCTAGATGTACATCATGTCCCTCTTTCTATGTAGGGAAGATGAGCCATTGTTTGACTAGTGTGAACATGAGGTTAGGTGACATTATTTTAACTGAGGAGAATGAATTGAAATGAATATTAAAACTTCAAGCAGATCGAGGTTATGGCCTCAGTACCATTGAAACCGCACCTCCATTCATGCCCTCTCTTTAGGTGATTTGGTAGATAATCTATTTGTTAATGGATATTTTACCCTGTAGATATGTTTTTTTTTCACGAGTATAAGTATTAATTTACACATTTGAACTGGTTGAGGATTGTTCCATTATTGTTGTATAGGTTTTGTTATATTATGCTTACATGATTCTTTTGAAGGTACACTATGTCTCCCATTATATACAACTGTTCTTCCAGCCATGCCTTTGTTTTAGGTGATTGGATAGTTACGATATATAACTTGCTCTGAATGATTGTTCTGTTTTAAAGCTTAGTGGATTGAGGTTACGGCCCCACTGAATCTATACTCTTCAAATCACACCTCCAGCCACACCTCCTTTTTAGGTGATTGGGTAGATACTTTGTTCCCAATGGATATTTTATTTTTTATTATTATTTTGTATTTTTTTTTTACATGTGTGGTACTATTTATTGGCTTTTGTATTGTATAGGATTGTTTTATTATCATTTTGTATAGAATTGTCTTATACTTCATATATTTATATGATCGTCTTGGAGCTACATTATGTCCCCTATTATATGTAACTGTCACGCCTCATCTTTAGGTGATTGGATGGATACTATGTATAAGTTGCTTTGAATGGCTGCCAATTTTACCATCACACCTGTTTTTTAAATGAATGGAAGCATTTTATAGTAGTCATGCTGATAAAGGATTGCTCTGGCTGGATATTTTGCTTCACAGTGTTTTATCTTTTTGATGTCATGTGACTTATACAATCATTTTGCAGGGACATTTTATATTGTTATTTCTCCATATAAGTCTTTGATTTTAAGCTGTTTACAGGTCTGAAGAAGCACCCATGTTTGGCGCAAAAGCACTCATCTTTAATAACTTTCTGTGTTCTGCCCTCTCGTCTTTTTGTTTTTGTTTTCTGCTTTTAAAGTCCCAAGAAATACTGAAATGAGCAATTCTGAATGTAAGGCTTTCAAGCGAAGGTAGACAAACCTTCTCAAGCTCTATGATGAACTTCAAATATTTACTTGTACCAGCAGCCTCTTGTTGCTGTACCTGCTACTTATATAATGGTGTTCCACTCCCAAAGTTGCATACATGTGACAGTCCTCCATAGAAACAAACAATGAAAACTTTAGAAAACAAACCACATTAGCAGTTAGTGATCCACCAGTATAAATACGTTCCAAAAAAATAAACTTTTAAAATTCTAAAGCAAATTCAAATCTGCCCACTTTTAAGAGTCTATCAAAAAGATCAGCAAGTAATTAAAAACAGCCATTAAGATCAGAGCAAATCCCAAACTAAAACTATCAACCATTTAGAAGATCAGAGCAAAACACAAACTGAAACTATTATCTGAAGTTATGGATAACTATAAATTCTTATTTAGTTATATAAGAAAATTAAGAAATAATACCCAAAGGTGTTCTGAACTAGTCCAAAAGGGCAGCATCCACTCTGATCCTAAAGATACACCTAATGTACTGTTGATTAATTTAATGCCAGCTTTACTCTAGAAACAGTCATCAAAATTCTACAGTTTCCTTTGTCCTCACATCTTAGGTGACATATTCAAACTGTTCTCTCAAAAACTGAAAAAAAAACACTTTCATGAGTTCAGACAATTTACCTGCATGCTTAATAAACAGCACCAAATATGCCTTCAAGACCCTCCCCCCAGAACTTGTTTAAAGTTAGCCAAAGGAAGTGTATTTGAAGTGTGGAGAATGGGTGTTGTGATACTCCTTCAAAAAGGTGGTCCTACCACAGACCCCAGGAACTATAGACCAATCAGTCTAACTAATCTAATTTGTAAAGCAATGAAATGCAGTACATAGTAGTCAGTCAGTCCATACAGCCTATTCAGATCTGGCCAAGGCATTTGACACCATCCCCAATGTCTGATATTGTAAACAGAGTAAGAGACTTAAATGGACACCCTTATGTGGAAAAATTGATAGCAAACCATTTGAAAGTTTGTATTCATATAGTCAATATTTCAAGTGACACCTCAAAAAACAAAATAGTAACAAGTGATGTACCTCAGCATTTAGAGCTGGAACCACCTTTTTTGCATATACTTCTGTAACCTTCATATCACAAACCTAGATATGTGGCTAGCTAAGTTGGCCAATGATGCTAAGCTGAGTGTTATTGTTCAATCCCTCTTTGACATGGAATTCCTACAGCAAGTACAACAAGAAATAATCCTTACAAATCAATGATGTACTAAAATGGTTTAAGTTAAATACAAGAAATGCAGTATTTTCACATTTGGTACCGTGCTCTCATCTGCAATGTACTGCATAACCAGCACCTTACTCCAAAATGACACTGTTGTCAAGGATCTTGGCACCTTAGTCAACAACTTCCTCTCCTTTGACCACCACGCAGTACCAAAATTTAGGAAATACTATCTAGTAAAATTGATATCTAAAGGTACCTTATCCAGGGTTAAAGAAGTTATCATCCCGATACACTCAGCTCTGCTTATCCTACTTAGAGTAAAATGCCCGTTCAGCATGGACCTATCTAGTCATATTACAGAACTATAAAGACCCCCAGAGACTCCTAACTAAAAATATTAGTAGTCTTAAGACCCTTGGCTATCAGTTCAGGCTTAAAACCCTGCACCTATTCTCAGTCTCTTATAGACTCCACTGTAAAGATCTACACCTTGCATTCTGTGTCATTAAGGATCAAACCCTACTTGGTCTCCTGCATCTCTGGAAGAGAAACAGCTCCATAAACACTAGAACTAAGGATATGAATTTCCATCAACATAAAAATAAAACACATAGGGGAGAGGTATATTATCCACTGTTTATCCCCATCTTTGGAACAAATTGCCTTTACATGTAAAATTGAATTCAAGATGTACCTTGATGATTGGATGGGGATCCACAAATTCTTTTCCTAGCTTGACTTGCTTTTCCCTTTTAAAAAAGTAAGATTATTATGTGACAGTAGGTATTGCACATTGCCACTTAACTTCCTTGCTTTGTAGCTTGTGAGGTCTTATGAAAATTAATGGTGTTAATATAGCAGTATGGGGACATACCATACACATTGTCTATCCCTTAATGAGATGGACAATTTCACAATTAGACTCCAGGATGTGAAAATCAATGAAAATAAGTTTTTGTTGGGAATTTTTAACTACCTGAGCACAGCACAGACAGGGTAAGCAGCTCAACATTAAATAATTAAAGAACTATACCCTAATATTAGTCAACTATGCCAATTAAAACAGTTTGGAACAACTAGTAAGACGTAAACATAAGCATGGCAATATTACTTACATAATACTGACAAACCTAGGATCTTTTTCATCTTCACTCATGGTTATGCTGTAATTAACAAACAGTCATTATACCATCATCTTTAACCTACTAGGAAGATGCAGTTAGATAGGTAAGTTCAACTAAAACACCTTTGGTAGGATCACAAAATTGGTAAGATATACAACAAAAAAAAGATGTCCAATTTATTCAACGTAGCTTTCTGAAATTATCCTACTCATGAAAAACAATTCTACATTAAGTACAGAAACTGTTTTCTTAGCAAGCCTTCTAGCTTTAAATGTGAACTCAGCTTGTTCACAATGGTTGAAAGCAATAACGTGTTCTTTAAAGTGGTTCTTTAATGAAAAAATATGGCAAAAATATATATTCTTGAAATACTTGTACTCCAATTAAGAATGCATTATTAAGAAATTGCGTTTTTTAAACACAAAAAAATGTGTATTCCCATTCCTCCAGGCCCCTGTGAGCTGTTTTTTGCTGTGAAACTCCCCAGGGTGCTTTGCATAGGTTTTCTATGATGCAAACCTGTGCGTCTAAAGCCTTCTCTATGATAGACTGCATTAGCATGCCGCAGTAACTGCACTTTTGCCCTTTTTTAAGTTATTTAGATCCTGAACATTTACAAGTATAGGGCATAGCTGCGACTTACTTGTTTATATATCATTTTTGCTCTGAACTAGGTCTCTCTTTAAGCTTACCTAAAGCAGTAACTCTGTATTCCCGAAAGACAAATATCAGCATTTTTATATATATATATATATATATATATATATATATATATATATGTGTGTGTGTGTGTGTGTGTGTGTGTGTGTGTGTGTGTGTGTGTGTGCATCCTTTCTTTGTAAATTTCACCATTTAAGTCTCAAAGTGAATTCCATGAAAAAGAGTGGGTTACCAGAAAGTAACCATGTGATTTGTTGTCACTAGTATAATGTCATGCCAAAATGTTATTAGCTAAATGTTCACAGTCTGAAAAAGCTTTGTGACAGTGTAAAATTTTTCCATAAGAAATTAAAATGAACAAGGAAAATACGCACATAATTTTAATGTTTTTCTTATTAGCAAATATTGAACTAACATCAAACATTTTTCCTGAAATTTGAGAAATCACATAATATTTTTAAATAGGGCTTCAATATGCGCAGTGTTATACCCAAATCCAAGATGTGCTTTTTTATTGTGGCTGTATTTCATTTGTGCAATGCATAGTGACAAATGGCTTGCTGTTTACTTTAACGGCATATGCACTACTTTTTTCAAAGTCCTTCCCAAATGTAATGCAGTTTACTTACCACTGATGTCTTTACCAGAAAATCTATTTTCCTTGTTATTACACAAGGTTTTGAATGCACCACTGCTTGTGTCTTCTTGTGGAATGGTGATGAGGTAATATAACCCTTAAGATGTACAACTATACAAAATGCACGTGTGTACATATCTACATGTGCATATGTGTGCATGTGTACATGAGTGTGTCTGTGTTTGTGTCTCTGCTTGTGTATATTTGTGTTTGTGTCAAAGCATAAAAGATATGGACAACCTTAATGCAGTGTTTAAGTGAATGGTGCATATAAGTAAGCAGATAAAACAGCATAGGAATTGAACAAGTGAAAGAGTGATAACATCATTTGTAAATTGCACAAGAGTTTTCAAATAATCTGGCTTTTTAGCATTTAATATTTTTGAAAACTATAGGCAACATCACAAAATGCAAAATGTGATGTTTACATTAGTGCTGGCATAACTAGCTGGATTTAAAAGGCCTCTACATTTTAATCAAAAATAATCCATATCCAACAGCACATTTTTCATCCTACAGGATGATCTCTA